>NW_015637156.1:1928917-1936883 GCF_001515625.1 Sinocyclocheilus rhinocerous
TGAAAATAGTCTGCTTGACACCATCATTGTCCCTTTACATCAGCAAGAGCTTAATGGAACTTATAGTTAAAGACGCACATGAATGACTAATCACTATTAGAAAAATGTGCTTTCAAATTCAGATATTGTTAATCTAGTAAAGAATGCAGATGGATAAATGATGTGAAAATCTGTGCTAGAGGAGAATGTAACCTATTTTACACCATAGTCAAAAATATAGACTGAATTTATGATTTTGATATTAAGGTTCATTCCCAAATGCAAACTTAGTTGACAAATAAAAATTATTTCAGTGGGGGTTTTTTCTCTATTTTGCTCTATGAATAAATATATAGAGAGATAAATCATCTAAATGGCAGTGTGTTTGGGATTGTTGCATTCCAAAGGTAATCTTACCACAACAAGTGTGGTTCCCCAAAGCCTTGTTATACGTGGTCAGGCAAGTTAATGATAGAACGGTGTCTCACATTAGAAAAAAAAAGCTGTAAAGCGATCATTGTGGCGACTGACGCGCCATAAAGGGAACAGCGCAGCTGGGGATGCGAGTAATGTAACACACACACACACACACACACACACACCTGTGCCTGTCACAAACAGTGGCTTTGTCTTATTATAGCCGAACCACAGCTCTGTCTATTGACGTCCATTCTTGTCTCTGTCATGTCATATCTTCTAGTTCATTCTTTCAGAATGGAATGATCTAACAGAAAAGAAGGATGAAAACAATAGGTGTGCAAGAAAAAACTAAATATGTAAGTGAAAGCTGTCTGGAGTGAATTTATAGCTGCTGACGACACTAAAATACTGTTTATAATATAGTTAAACTGAATTTTAATTATGATAAGGTCCTGAGAACCAACATTACATCACTACATCATCGCCACATCAGACCCCAAACATGACTGTATTAGGTGAGCTATAATGAGTAAGTGGGCGGGGTTTAATAGAAACTGGGCGGGGCCTGATGCCTCAAGATATAAATGCCTTCCCACTATCCCTGGCTGAGTTTGGTCTCTCTCCACTTTACTCCCTCTCTCTCTTTCTCTGTCCACGTTCCTCGCTTGACCAGCTCCTGTTCCTAAACCACTAGCCCTCATCTACTGCACTGCCACTTTCTGTTTCTGGTACCGTAGGACCCTACTCACAGACGCCAAGATGGAAGCCGTCAAGAAGAAGATGATGATGCTCAAGCTGGATAAGGAGAATGCTCTGGACCAGGCCGAACAAGCAGAGACCGACAAGAAAGCAGCAGAGGACAGAAGCAAACAGGTGAGGCGGAGGTGGAAAGGTCAAAGGTTGAGAAAACTAAAAATTATTGACTAAATGGGACAGGTTGGAGATGCTTCATTTCAGTGCTGATGTTTAGAGAGAGCTTTTTAATTTGGGGGACCAAATGTTTAATAATTTAAGATGTGGTTTGAATGCTTAATGCACCACAGACCCACTTTTTTCCTTCTGGACCAAAACCGATCTGAATATGAGACAAAGATCTAAGTCATTTTACAATGTGTAAATTTGTTAAAGGCATAGTCCACCCAAAAATGAAAATTCCCAAACCTGTATGACCTTCGTTCTTCTGTGGGAAACAAAAGAAGATATTTTGAATGTCCCATTGACTTCCTTGGTTACCAACATTCTTCAAAATATCTTCTTTTGTGTTCCACAGAAGAAAGAAAGTCATACATGAGGGGAGTAAATTATGCCAGAACTTTCGCTTGGTGAGATGGTGGCAACATATGATAAAAAAGTGCCTGTCCCAAGCTATGGAGTCTCTGGAACATGTTCCACACTAGTGAAGGGAGGCAGGAAGGAAGGGTGAAACAGGAAACGATGATGCAACTTGATTTTGCGTGCTTTTCTACAGCAGAATGATTCAGGATCAGTCAACATTCCTTTACCTTTAACATTGATCTGAGGCTAAACCTTTAGGGTCTATCAATATTAAAAGTCTTTCAAGTAAGAATTACAAAATCAACATATAAAACCATAGCCTAGGGCATACTTTAAACAGTGTTCAGGACACAGTGTACGGATACCAGAAAGATTGCACAGACAGGCAGGCAACATTACTATAGTCTTGTTCAGTTTTGCCCAGGCCTGTGACTTCAGCTTGTTCACTGGATTCTTTTTAATGACCTCATGTAATCCAGTGGGTAAATTCTATAATGGAATCTTTCAATAGTCTTAAATCGAAATCACAATGTCAGACTATTTGAATTAACAGAAAGATACAGTTACACATTGTTCAAATCTCTCAATTTCATAGGTATTCCTCAAAGGTTATTAAAAAAAACTTAACTCAACACAGTTCAACATAACACAACACAAATAATCTATAGATAATAACTATGGCAGACCCATATACTAGAAATCTGCCAATATTTTTACTACCAATACTGGTTATTTTTGTTTATATATGCAGAAGAAATTGTGATTATTGATTTATCTCTACTTCTTTTACACAAAAAGTAAATAATCATTAGACTACAACAATACAAACATAACATATACTATAAAATGAAAGTATTTAAATGTAATAACTGATATTACATGTAATCATCAATGTTGTAATAATAATAATGATGATAATAATAAGTATTATTATGGTATGAATATTGGTTAAAAAATAAAATATAAGTCAAAGCATTTGGTCTGTTTCTATTACAGGCAAGCCAACAACAGATTTATCAATGTCCACGCTTGTGTTATCACTCCAATGCGGCCTTCTGTCAGACATATTGACACATGAAAATATATTACTGTGGTTTTGTCATTTCTCTGAATCAGGGTTTGTTTGCTCAAGAGCACAGGAACTTACTGTGACTCCGACAATACACGTAATGACTAGTAAAGGATTTGTAACACTCCTTGTTCTTGTTTACAGCCTAAATATGCCAGACATAATTCAGTGGATGCTGATTCTGAAGTATTACAGATGACACATAAGACCAAAACACATCATTTTTGTTGTCCGAAAAGCACCAAAATGTAATAATTAATCATTTCATAATGATATAGATACTAATTGATTGTGTTAACATTGATTTGCTTAATTAATTTGCATTGATTGTGTTAACATTAACCCCTTTGGCTTGCTTAGTTGGGGTTTAAAGACATATAATATCCAGTAATATCATTGATTTGACTGCACAGACACTATTGGACATGAACAAAACTTGGACTGAACTGAGTTGAATGATGCCGCTATTGTCTAGTTGCTTTACAACTGAATCAAATTTGTTAGTAATTGACAAATTTTGTAACATCAACTGATATTGAACTGAACTGAATCAACATTGAGCTGACTCAAGCTGAATAGCAACATTGTTGTCTTTTAGAGCTACTTTACAGCAGAATTTAGATTTGTCTTATATTTGAATTCGGCATCACTCATTCTGTTACTTCCCTTTTTAATACATAAAGCTCTGTACTGAATAAATCGCTATATAAATAAAGCGTACGACTTTTTAACATTTTAAATGTATATTTTTTAAAGTGATAAAGCATTTTAAGACAACTTATTTTAAACAATTTAAATTTGTCACCCTAGTAGGCCCGACCCCTACTGAGAACAACTGAGCTACAATGAATAAGAACGATCGTGGCAAATCATGATTGTTGATGAAACAAATGATAAGGTCATTCCAAAATATGAGATACGAACTAAAGATAATAATTTACTAATTTATTTAAAAAATATGAACTCAATTTCCTTCTCAAAATTCCTAACATCCTAATGATCACAATAGTCAAACAAAAGAAGATATTTTGAATGTCCCATTGACTACCTTGGTTACCAACATTCTTCAAAATATCTTCTTTTGTGTTCCACAGAAGAAAGAAAGTCATACATGAGGGGAGTAAATTATGCCAGAACTTTCGCTTTTGAGTGGGCTATCCGGTTAAGAATATAATGCACCTGGTCATTGCTGACACCTGTCTAAAACCCTTCTTGGAAAACAAGCACCCACCACGAAGGCTTGATATGTGAAGTCTTGGATACTGAGCCCAGCACTTCGTAGCAGTTGCAAGCCTGTGATCTGCCACTGAAAGAATGCAGGGCGGATAAACAGAGTCTTAGCAAGAGATGGAGAAGGGAGTTGCAGATAGGGCTGAGGATGTGTGAAAGTTTTGGGTTGCCTGTGAGCATATTTTTATTCACATTTAGACAAGTTGTAGCTTTGGTAAGCTGCATATCTGAGCTCATCACCTCAAGAAGGTGGGCTAAAAGACACTGGAACGTGTTGCTTTGTGCCAGCTTGAGGCAGAAGTGATGGGGGCATGATGGTATGTGTGAAGTTGTATAATAGTGGATGATTTCATACTGATAATATTTCTCTCCCCCTCTCTTTCTATCTCCTCCACTCTCATATTTCCTTTCTTTCTTTCTCCCAGCATGAGGATGAGCTGATTCAGATGCAGAAGAAACTGAAGGGAACTGAAGATGAGTTGGATAAATACTCAGAGGCCCTGAAGGACGCCCAGGAGAAACTGGAGATATCTGAGAAGAAAGCTGCAGATGTGAGTGACTGATGATCAAAAAGCACCAAATCACACACAAACACAAATGCAACACTTTAAACTTTATCCGGGGATTCTTGTTGATCCCGCCCCTCCATTCTCCTCATTCTCTCCATTCACTCCTCCACAGCTGACACTGTCGCTACCCCTCTTTTTGACTGTGATGTCAGCTAGCCAGACTAAATTCCTCACATAAATATATTCATATTGTCGTCAAAAATATCTTATATCAGTTTTTTTTCCCACAATTGTTTTACAATCTTTTTAGAGGCAGCATAAATGCAGTGCAATAATTGACCTAAACCTATAGTATATTAAAAACACTATATAAACAAAAACCAAACAATCAAAAAATATATTTCATTTATTTCACTTCTGACAAAGCACATAATGTGTTTACACAATGCCATATGACCAGTCAGGTTTAAGTTTCACAGTTAGCTAGGCTGTATGTGCTTGATTTACTAAAAAGAATCAACACATTAGAGTCATTCGTTTGAGAACAAATAGCTATAGCTAATAGCCTACAATGGTTGCGCTGTATGTTGTTCATTCACTACAAAAACGGTTCAGGAGAATCATTCGCTCAGAATCAGACCACACTGCTCTGTATGTTGTCGATTCACTAAAAAGAATCAGCTCGTAAGAGTCATTTGTTCAAGAGCCGTACTACACTTGTAGCGCTGCATGTTGTCGATTCACAAAAAAAAAAAAAACACTCATAAGAGTAATTTCTTTCAAGAGTCGGACTACAATGGAAGTGCTCCATGTTGTTGATTCACTAAAAAGACCCGGCTCATTAGAGTGATTCGTTCAGGATTCGGCTACACTGGTAGCGCGACATGCTGTCGATTCACTAAAAAAAAACCTTCATAAGAGCGACTCGTAAGGGAATCAGACTACAGTGGTAGCGCTGCATGTTGTTGATTCACTAAAAATAACTGGTTCATGACGGTCATTTGTTTGGAAATGGCTAAACTAGTCATGTTTGTTTTGCGCTGTAAATTCAGTAGCAATGTTTTGGTGACACTAAATAAAGGTGAACTCTTTTATATTTAAAATGTGCTATTTTGTGGTATTAGACAAATTTACTTTGGAGAACCGTTAATTGAATGTAATTTTAATTGAATTTAGTTTTACTTTATTTTTAATAGAACCTGTTTATTCTGAATCAGAATAAGTTCTTGGTTCCCAATTTATCCATAACTCACACATGAGGTGACAAAAGGTGTGGGTGATATTCTGCATACTCTTGCCTGCAGGCCTCAGTGAGAAAATGACTACCTTGAGACAGCTGATTTAGCAGCAAGGGCTGTCAATCAGTGTTTGTGAGAGGAACACAATGAACATAAGAAAGAACACTCCAGGCATGAACAGACTTTTAGTAGAGGTTTAAAGCTTTGTGAGTCTTGCATTTTTAGTATTGTTCTTCTGGAGTGTTTATGAAAAATACTAGCTTTTATCAACATGGACAATTTGCTCATGCTTTCATACATATACATCTCAAGAACTGATTAATTTCAATTAAGAAAAAGGCAATTCATTGTTGTAACTTTGTGTAACCATTGTGTAACTTGACTCCCTCTTTGACTGCTAAACTAAGACTGTGGCATCACGCTCAACTCTGTTACACCGAGTATGTCTGTCTATTGCCTGTCGTTGTCCCTTTGTTCTGGGCTCCGGATATAGCAGGCACACCTGTTGTCAGAATATTCGGCCTTCAGAAGATGGACTGAATACCACAGGCTTTGAAGACTGTGTGTAAAAGAGAGAGAGGTACAGAGATATTGTATTGTATTTTATCTAGAATTAAATAATAGTACATGAAAAAAAAACTTAAATCTGTCTATTGGCTGGTTTTAGAGAGGTTTTGGGCACTTTTTAACCAGCTTGTTGACCATCTAAACCAGCTGAACACTAGCTTGACAGGCTAGGAGATCATCTCTGACCTCACAGAGAGAGGGAGAGCAGAAAAAGATTTCATGTCATACGATGTTAATATAACATTGTCATACGAGGAGGATTTATTGTTTTGAATCTGGCAACCCCTAATCAGACAAACAGTAGCTCCAAACAAAGGGTGAGTGTGGGTTGCCTCCATTACAGCTGTCGCTTTGGAATCTATTTTCATCCAAACCTTGAGTCAACTTTACCACCAAGCTATCACACCTTGCTACCCCACACAGTTAAAAAGAGTTTTGCAATAAACCCAGCTGGATTTAGCATGAAAAAAAAACTTAAATCGGTCTATTGGCTGGTTTTAGAGAGGTTTTGGGCACTTTTTAACCAGCTTGTTGACCATCTAAACCAGCTGAACACCAGCTTGACTAGGAGATCATCTCTGACCTCACAGAGAGAGGGAGAGCAGAAAAAGATTTCATGTCATACGATGTTAATATAACATTGTCATACGAGGAGGATTTATTGTTTTGAATCTGGCAACCCCTAATCAGACAAACAGTAGCTCCAAACAAAGGGTGAGTGTGGGTTGCCTCCATTACAGCTGTCGCTTTGGAATCTATTTTCATCCAAACCTTGAGTCAACTTTACCACCAAGCTATCACACCTTGCTACCCCACACAGTTAAAAAGAGTTTTGCAATAAACCCAGCTGGATTTAGTGGTAATTTGGAGTCCAATTAGTCACTCATCGTCATGCAGTGTGAGCTTGACAGACAGGCCGACCAGACACAGTGATCCGGTTTGAATCTGGGGGTGTATCCTTTAAATAGAGCTCTGAGCAAGCAGCCTAACAGTGTCTAGAGCAGTCATGGTGAAAATGTGAGAGGTTGAGGATAGATACAACCTTTGTGCAAAAATGTATGCATACATCCATAAATGTAGAACTGAAATACTAAGAACATTGCCACAGTTCATTGGGCCTTCCAAATGCTTAAGGAAATATGTGTACAGCTGCTGCGGGTGGATGAGTGGGTCTTAACATGTTGATGTAAGTGAGCATGTGTTTATGTGAGTGTGTCTTGAAGTCAGAATGTCAAACCTTGAGCCTCGTCACCTATAACCTATAGTGTCAGCAGGCCATTAGAGACATAAGTCTCAGTTTTTCTATCAGCCCAGACAAAAACACAAAAAACCTCTGCTCAGTTATGTCACTTTTACGTCTTTCACTTCATTTCTTATCACAGTAGATTAAATCTTAAACAACAACAAAAAAATTGCCACATATTAGTTTCATAACATACTAGATGGTGCAACTGTTTTTAACATTAATAAGAAAAGTTTCTTGAGAAAATCAGCATATTTATTTATTTAATTTATTTATTTAGTCATTTAGCAGACGCTTTTATCCAAAGCGACTTACAAATGAGGACAATAAAAGCAGTCAAAACTAACAAAAGAGCAACAAGTCAAGTCTCGGTTAGCCTAACGCAGTACACGTAGCAAGGTGTGTGTATATATATATATATATTACACACACACAA
>NW_015637156.1:1937093-1952293 GCF_001515625.1 Sinocyclocheilus rhinocerous
CATTCCACCAGGAGGGAACAGTTAATGAAAAAGTCCATATTAGAATGATTTCTGAAGGATCATGTGACACAGAAGACTGATGCTGAAAATTCTGTTTTGCCATCACAGGAATAAATTACATTTGACATATATTCAAAGTAGAAAACAGATATTTTAAATTGCAAAAATATTTCACAATATTACTGTTTTACTGTATATTTTAATTAAATAAATGCAGCCTTGTTGAACATAAGAGACTATTTCAAAGACTTTTAAAAAAATCTCCTGACCCCAAACTTTTAAACATTTTCTCCCCTCCGTTTATATATAGAAAATGAAAGACAAGCAGAATATCAATCATACTGAAAAATAGTATATGATCATATGAGGGGGGGTTCATGCTGTGTCAATCTAGATCATCTGGCGCCATCATCTGGTGAGATGGTGGCAACATATGATAAAAAAAGTGCCTGTCCCAAGTTATGGAGTCTCTGGAACATGTTCCACACTAGTGAAGGGAGGCAGGAAGGAAGGGTGAAACAGGAAACGATGATGCAACTTGATTTTGCGTGCTTTTCTACAGCAGAATGATTCAGGATCAGTCAACATTCCTTTACCTTTAACATTGATCTGAGGCTAAACCTTTAGGGTCTATCAATATTAAAAGTCTTTCAAGTAAGAATTACAAAATCAACATATAAAACCATAGCCTAGGGCATACTTTAAACAGTGTTCAGGACACAGTGTACGGATACCAGAAAGATTGCACAGACAGGCAGGCAACATTACTATAGTCTTGTTCAGTAACATCCTAATGATCACAATAGTTTAAAAAGTTTCCCATTGATCTACGAGCTCATTCCTGGATTTTAAGGAGTGGCCTGGAATGCCACTGATTTATTTGCTGTACGTCATCTACCTGGCCAGGACACGTGTAAAACAAGGGTGGCTCTTCCGTAAGAATTACGCAGACCGCACAAAAACCCCTGCTGACCGGAGATCAACCGTGAACCCGTTCCGCTGGGACTTGACTCTGCTCTGCCGCTGATTCAGGATCAGTTAACACCACATTTCTCAGCCCTTAAACCGTTGGAGACTGGGTGGGGTATCCGGAAGTGAGCCGAAAAAAAAGGAAGAGTTCAGGCAACTGAACAAACTGGGTGAAGAGAAAGCAAGGGGAGGGAAGAAAGACTTCATGACATTAAAAACTCATTCATTAATTCGAATGAGAAACCGAACGCCTGCTTGAACATCAAAACGCTTAACACGTCTTTGCTCGCGCTAAATTCAACTTTCAAAACCTCCTGGCCGAGATAATATATCTCGTTCCCGTTTTTGTTTTTACAAACACTATTTTTTGTATCTAAGAAAACTCAAGAAAGCATCGGTCCAATCAAAGAGACAAGCGCGTGAAACATCTGATCCTCACGTTACTTCCACTCGCTCTGCGTTTGGCGTAAGAGACTATTTCAAAGACTTTTAAAAAATTCTCCTGACCCCAAACTTTTAAACATTTTCTCCCCTCCGTTTATATATAGAAAATGAAAGACAAGCGGAATATCAATCATACTGAAAAATAGTATATGATCATATGAGTGGGGGTTCATGCTGTGTCAATCTAGATCATCTGGCGCCATCATCTGGTGAGATGGTGGCAACATATGATAAAAAAGTGCCTGTCCCAAGCTATGGAGTCTCTGGAACATGTTCCACACTAGTGAAGGGAGGCAGGAAGGAAGGGTGAAACAGGAAACGATGATGCAACTTGATTTTGCGTGCTTTTCTACAGCAGAATGATTCAGGATCAGTCAACATTCCTTTACCTTTAACATTGATCTGAGGCTAAACCTTTAGGGTCTATCAATATTAAAAGTCTTTCAAGTAAGAATTACAAAATCAACATATAAAACCATAGCCTAGGGCATACTTTAAACAGTGTTCAGGACACAGTGTACGGATACCAGAAAGATTGCACAGACAGGCAGGCAACATTACTATAGTCTTGTTCAGTTTTGCCCAGGCCTGTGACTTCAGCTTGTTCACTGGATTCTTTTTAATGACCTCATGTAATCCAGTGGGTAAATTCTATAATGGAATCTTTCAATAGTCTTAAATCGAAATCACAATGTCAGACTATTTGAATTAACAGAAAGATACAGTTACACATTGTTCAAATCTCTCAATTTCATAGGTATTCCTCAAAGGTTATTAAAAAAAACTTAACTCAACACAGTTCAACATAACACAACACAAATAATCTATAGATAATAACTATGGCAGACCCATATACTAGAAATCTGCCAATATTTTTACTACCAATACTGGTTATTTTTGTTTATATATGCAGAAGAAATTGTGATTATTGATTTATCTCTACTTCTTTTACACAAAAAGTAAATAATCATTAGACTACAACAATACAAACATAACATATACTATAAAATGAAAGTATTTAAATGTAATAACTGATATTACATGTAATCATCAATGTTGTAATAATAATAATGATGATAATAATAAGTATTATTATGGTATGAATATTGGTTAAAAAATAAAATATAAGTCAAAGCATTTGGTCTGTTTCTATTACAGGCAAGCCAACAACAGATTTATCAATGTCCACGCTTGTGTTATCACTCCAATGCGGCCTTCTGTCAGACATATTGACACATGAAAATATATTACTGTGGTTTTGTCATTTCTCTGAATCAGGGTTTGTTTGCTCAAGAGCACAGGAACTTACTGTGACTCCGACAATACACGTAATGACTAGTAAAGGATTTGTAACACTCCTTGTTCTTGTCGTTTGACTTGTTGGCGGGGCGTTGGTGCCTTGGACTTTTTTTTATTTTTTCTCTCTCCTTGTCTTCTTCCTCGGCTCGGTCCACTACGCTGCTCGAGAGGAATCTGATTTATTCGTCCACACTACTCCTAAAGTAACACATTAAAATGGCCGGATCCAACAGCATCGATGCAGTGAAGAGAAAGATCAAAGTTTTACAACAGCAGGCAGATGAAGCAGAAGAAAGAGCCGAGATTTTGCAGAGACAGGTCGAAGAAGAGAAGCGTGCCAGGGAGCAGGTATGTGTATCAATGTATCCACCGCGATACCTTTATTCACGTTAAATCGTCTCATTTCTCTACACAATCGCTACGTTGTATCAACATGCATTTGTGCAGAGGTCGTGCGTTTTTACTTTCACGCCCAGATTCAACGCCCTGTACGAAAAATTATGTTTTTAACTCTATTAAACTTATTTCGATATCTAATGAACATTAGCCTACGTATGCGCTTAGGGTGGTCTGTGACAACGATATGTTTATTCTAAACCATCTAGTCTAAGAAGAGATGGGCCGGTTAGATGGTTATTGCAAAACCTACAAGCTAATGCGCATATTGATTCGTCTATATTGAAGATGTTCGTTTGTAAGTTACCCGCGTTTACAGTTCATTAGAGAAATGCAAAACCTAGAGGGAGATATACTGGCGTAACGTTATATAGATCCAAAAATCGTGCGATGACATGTCACTTTGCGTGCTTAGATGTGCTAACCTCAAATGGATTTAGCTCATCCTCTTAGTGTCACATTGTTTGCAGGATTTTTGCGGGTGAGGCCTAAAGGAAGTAACAACATAGTTTCCGCTGAATCACTCATTCTTGGCCATTTCTGTAAAGAACCGTGAATTTGTGTAATTCTGTGATAAAATAGTGTTTTTCGCGTCATCGGTATGTTATCATTGGAGCACGTTAACATCTGGGTCATCAGGTGCTCATCTCGGCACTTTGAGTCGTTCACGCATGTCACTTGGGCTGTTAGTAGCCTATTTTAACATTTGGCAACTTTTGTGAGTTTTAATTGAATTAGACACTCGTCTGGGTTGGATATTTTTTTGCTTATCAGTAGTCGCTTATCATTCAAACATGCCTTCCGTCTCACTGGCATTGCGTGAGATGAACTCGCCCCGCAGACTTTAGATTCCTCAGTCCTTATTAGGAGCGAAACTCCAGTGTTTGTTAGCGGTGTCGTCATATCCGGAAGCCGTGCACTAGCGCTGTTTCTCAGCTGACGAGGCGCGGCTGTTAACCTGGTTTTGCGCCTCGGGCCCACCGAGTAAAACTTGTCAGTGGTCTTAGATAGTCGATGTTACTGTATAAAACATGTAAATCTTCAGTATTATTGTTAAAATGTTCATTTATTTCAATAAACTTGTAGAAGTGCCCCTCCTTATTCAGTTGTACTAATGAATGAAAGGCACAATTGCTTCCTATACAAAAATTACCTCAGGATTTGTAGTTTCTGACACAATACTAATAGCCATTTCAGATATTGCTGCTAGAATTAAACTGATAACCTTGTAATTAATTCTTGAAATAAATTCAATCTGGAAATATTTTGACATCTGTTTAAAGGAATCTAGGTACATATTAACTAGGTAAGGCTGGGGCCCCAATGGGCCTCAGTACACTCAAAGTCAAGAGCCCATTCCCATGATGTTTTTGGTTGTTATATGGTTGCTAGGGTGTAGTGTCTGGTTGCTAGGGTGTGGCTAGGAAGATGCAAAGGTGTTGTGAATGACTGCTTGCGATCCGAGTCAAAAAAGCCCACCACTACGTCTCTACAATATTGTGATCCTGAGATATCAGTTTCCTTTATGTTTGGGGGATTTTTGCCTGTTGTTTTTTTTTTTGTCCACTGGTTGAACATTAGAAAGTCATAGGACACCTTTCCTCAGTAAGCAACATCTTTTGAGGCATCATTCATGTCCATAACTCAAAGAGTGCGACATGTTCCATGCTGAAATTTAGTTTGGAACAATTATTTGAATAATCCCTGTCCTTAGTCAGAGCATTGTTAATAGTGCCGCCTTGCTAAAACAATTTTAGTCACTGTGTACACTCACTCATCACAAAATAATTGCCCATTGCAAACATAGTGGTGCCACTCTGCTTAAGCAGAAGCTCCCAGATGATTCCACCACATTCAATTTTTCCATTGTCTCATTGGTTCCAGTTTCCAGTTTTGACTCCATGTTTGTCGCCAAGTCGTCTTGGTTCTTCCAGATTATTCCAGTGTTTCCCCATCTTCCTGTTTCTTATCTCACATCACGCTCCCCGTGTGGCGATTGAAGGTCAGTGGAATAGTGTATCTGTACTAATCTCCTGTTGTTTTTGTCATGTTTGCCTTGTAGGCTGAGGCAGAGGTGGCCTCTCTGAACAGGCGTATCCAGCTCGTTGAGGAAGAGTTGGATCGTGCTCAGGAGAGACTGGCCACAGCCCTGCAGAAGCTGGAGGAAGCTGAGAAGGCCGCAGATGAGAGCGAGAGGTAAGTGTGCCTAGTCAGGCATACGCATTCAGAGTGATGTTATATCTTCATTATTCCCACCCTAACTTGCCCTACTTCCGTTTAATTCGCTCTCTCTATGGAATAGAGGGATGAAGGTGATTGAGAACAGGGCTCTGAAGGATGAGGAGAAGATGGAGCTCCAGGAGATCCAACTCAAGGAGGCCAAGCACATTGCTGAGGAGGCCGACCGCAAATATGAGGAGGTAATTTAACCAGTGTTATTATATACTATGTATTAATATTTGAATTAGATATTTTTTTTTATTGTAGTTTTCTTAAAAAATAAATGTTTAAAAAAAATTTTTATTTGCTTATTATTTTTATTAGGGTTTTTATTTAATTTAATTTTAATTTTGTGATATTTTTCTGGTTTAGTCATTAGTACTTTAACCTAAACTTTACTTCAGTTGCCAAGGCAAAATTTCTATTTTTAATATTTTTTTCATCGAATAATTATATTTTCATTTATTTCAGCTTTATTACAATTAAAAGAAACCTCTTTAATAGCTCATTTAACTACACCATATTCCTCAAAGTTAGATTTAATATTGCATAAATATGTTTTCTAAGTAATCGTTCTATAAAGTTATGACAAAATTATGACAATGAAGTATTGACGTGTGTTACAGGTGGCACGTAAGCTGGTGATTGTTGAGGGAGAGTTGGAGCGTACAGAGGAGAGAGCAGAGCTTGCTGAGAGGTTAATTTCAGATTCAAAATCAAAATATACATAATCAATCACATTTATTCTAAGTACATACCACACATACTGACCTTTAGCTCATATTTTTTCTTAGTGTCCATTTTAAAACTCAAATTCATTGTTCTCTCAGCGTGAGAAAATGCCTAATTTTGCATGACAATAGGAATGCCCTATCATAACCATAATCCTTCTTTGTGTGTGTCAGTGTTATTATATACTATGTATTAATATTTGAATTAGATTTTTTTATTATTGTAGTTTTCTTTAAAAAAAAAATGTTTAAAAAATTTTTTTTAATTTGCTTATTATTTTTATTAGGGTTTTTATTTAATTTAATTTTAATTTTGTGATATTTTTCTGGTTTAGTCATTAGTACTTTAACCTAAACTTTACTTCAGTTGCCAAGGCAAAATTTCTATTTTTAATATTTTTTTCATCGAATAATTATATTTTCATTTATTTCAGCTTTATTACAATTAAAAGAAACCTCTTTAATAGCTCATTTAACTACACCATATTCCTCAAAGTTAGATTTAATATTGCATAAATATGTTTTCTAAGTAATCGTTCTATAAAGTTATGACAAAATTATGACAATGAAGTATTGACGTGTGTTACAGGTGGCACGTAAGCTGGTGATTGTTGAGGGAGAGTTGGAGCGTACAGAGGAGAGAGCAGAGCTTGCTGAGAGGTTAATTTCAGATTCAAAATCAAAATATACATAATCAATCACATTTATTCTAAGTACATACCACACATACTGACCTTTAGCTCATATTTTTTCTTAGTGTCCATTTTAAAACTCAAATTCATTGTTCTCTCAGCGTGAGAAAATGCCTAATTTTGCATGACAATAGGAATGCCCTATCATAACCATAATCCTTCTTTGTGTGTGTGTGTGTGAGAGCGAGAGAGTGAGTGTGTGTGTGTGAGTGAATTCACTGGCTTGACTCCATCTTATATTCATATGTCCCCCTCTCTTCTCATTTGTGTTTGGGCATGTGTGACCTTTGACCTGACATACCTTACCCTCCCTACTCAAACTAACAGCCATGTCAAGCAGATGGAGGAGGAGCTGAGAGCTCTTGACCAGACACTGAAGTCTCTGCATGCCTCAGATGAGAAGGTATATATGCTAGTTGCAAAATTCTGTGTTTAAATGTCGGACATTATGTGGCCACTTATGTGTTTGTTGGAGACGTGGGATGTACAGACAATTGGGAGAATGTTGCTTTCTAGCTGGATCTGGATTTTGAATACTTGAGTGAAAGTGAGCAAGTGAACTAGCAAAGAACAAGAAGAGTATAAAAACAGGACTCCTCCCTCCAGCACTGGTCGTTTTTAATCTTGTGCTTCTACTGTTTTACCTGGTTCATCTTTCCACCCTATCCCTTCATCTTTCCACCTTCCTTCCACTCATCTAACCATCCACTTCCAGATATCATTCTTGCGTAAACCGCATGAGTTGTTTACTTGATAGTGGCATGATGTGCATGTTCATGTAACACGCTTCAGTCGCTGAGCGTTTTTATGTCTCATCTGCCTAAAGCCAAAGCGTATGTGTTCATGTTCTAAAACAAACTGCCCAGAACAGCTCATGACAGCTTTCAGTTTTACAATCACAGTAGTTTTGCTTCCTTGACCCTTAAACTCTGCTCACACCACCACACAGTAGCATATAAACGTGCAGTAGGTCCAAAACCAAGCACTTTTGGCAGAGGAAGACAACACAAATGCACTACTTTAACACACTTTAAAGGAATAATTTCTCCAAAAATTGAAATTATTTACTCATGTTGTTTGAAACGCTTAGGATTCTTCTGTGAAACTCAGTAGATAGTTTGCAGATTTTCCTGTTTTTCATATAATGATTGTGAATGATGATGTGGGCTGTACAACAACAGTTGTTTATGCAATGTGCACTATATTCTTTGAATCAAAATATACATACACAAGCCATTGAGGAACAGCATTTAAATTATTTGCTGAAAGTCAACATTAAAAATCTTTTTCCACCAAGGTTGCATTTATTTAATCAAATTAATGTTGTAAACTTATTGCAGTGTAAGAAAATAAGTGTTTTGGTCAATTTAATATGTCTTTGCATAGTAAAAGTATTAGTTTTCTTCTGATACTTTAAAAATTTTTCTTTTTTGTCATTTTTAGAGCTCCTAAATCTTTCATTGTATGGTCATGTGCAAGCAGGGCTGCAAAATATCATATTTTTGTGTTTTCAGAAGAAAGAAAGTGATATTAGTTTTAAATGGCATGAGGTCAAGTAAACAACCGTATTATTTTTAAGTGAACTTTCCCTCACAGACAATCATTTAAGGCCTCTCTTCTGCTGTTCATGTGTTTAACATCATCTCTATTACTCTGCCACTGCTGCTGGCTTGTCTTCATGTCTTCCCTTTGCCCTGTGCCCCTTTCTTTTCTGCTTCCTTCAAAATCAAAACGGCTGCTCTGTATATAGCAAATGCGCTGAGCTGGAGGAGGAGCTGAAAAATGTCACCAACAATCTTAAGAGTTTGGAGGCCCAGGCTGAGAAGGTAGGGAGTGTGTGTGTGTGTGTTTCCTGAGAGGTTAATTTCAGATTCAAAATCAAAATATACATAATCAATCACATTTATTCTAAGTACATACCACACATACTGACCTTTAGCTCATATTTTTTCTTAGTGTCCATTTTAAAACTCAAATTCATTGTTCTCTCAGCGTGAGAAAATGCCTCATTTTGCATGACAATAGGAATGCCCTATCATAACCATAATCCTTCTTTGTGTGTGTGTGTGAGAGCGAGAGAGTGAGTGTGTGTGTGTGAGAGCGAGAGAGTGAGTGTGTGTGTGTGAGTGAATTCACTGGCTTGACTCCATCTTAAATTCATATGTCCCCCTCTCTTCTCATTTGTGTTTGGGCATGTGTGACCTTTGACCTGACATACCTTACCCTCCCCACTCAAACTAACAGCCATGTCAAGCAGATGGAGGAGGAGCTGAGAGCTCTTGACCAGACACTGAAGTCTCTGCATGCCTCAGATGAGAAGGTATATATGCTAGTTGCAAAATTCTGTGTTTAAATGTCGGACATTATGTGGCCACTTATGTGTTTGTTGGAGACGTGGGATGTACAGACAATTGGGAGAATGTTGCTTTCTAGCTGGATCTGGATTTTGAATACTTGAGTGAAAGTGAGCAAGTGAACTAGCAAAGAACAAGAAGAGTATAAAAACAGGACTCCTCCCTCCAGCACTGGTCGTTTTTAATCTTGTGCTTCTACTGTTTTACCTGGTTCATCTTTCCACCCTATCCCTTCATCTTTCCACCTTCCTTCCACTCATCTAACCATCCACTTCCAGATATCATTCTTGCGTAAACCGCATGAGTTGTTTACTTGATAGTGGCATGATGTGCATGTTCATGTAACACGCTTCAGTCACTGTGCGTTTTTATGTCTCATCTGCCTAAAGCCAAAGCGTATGTGTTCATGTTCTAAAACAAACTGCCCAGAACAGCTCATGACAGCTTTCAGTTTTACAATCACAGTAGTTTTGCTTCCTTGACCCTTAAACTCTGCTCACACCACCACACAGTAGCATATAAACGTGCAGTAGGTCCAAAACCAAGCACTTTTGGCAGAGGAAGACAACACAAATGCACTACTTTAACACACTTTAAAGGAATAATTTCTCCAAAAATTGAAATTATTTACTCATGTTGTTTGAAACGCTTAGGATTCTTCTGTGAAACTCAGTAGATAGTTTGCAGATTTTCCTGTTTTTCATATAATGATTGTGAATGATGATGTGGGCTGTACAACAACAGTTGTTTATGCAATGTGCACTATATTCTTTGAATCAAAATATACATACACAAGCCATTGAGGAACAGCATTTAAATTATTTGCTGAAAGTCAACATTAAAAATCTTTTTCCACCAAGGTTGCATTTATTTAATCAAATTAATGTTGTAAACTTATTGCAGTGTAAGAAAATAAGTGTTTTGGTCAATTTAATATGTCTTTGCATAGTAAAAGTATTAGTTTTCTTCTGATACTTTAAAAAATTTTCTTTTTTGTCATTTTTAGAGCTCCTAAATCTTTCATTGTATGGTCATGTGCAAGCAGGGCTGCAAAATATCATATTTTTGTGTTTTCAGAAGAAAGAAAGTGATATTAGTTTTAAATGGCATGAGGTCAAGTAAACAACCGTATTATTTTTAAGTGAACTTTCCCTCACAGACAATCATTTAAGGCCTCTCTTCTGCTGTTCATGTGTTTAACATCATCTCTATTACTCTGCCACTGCTGCTGGCTTGTCTTCATGTCTTCCCTTTGCCCTGTGCCCCTTTCTTTTCTGCTTCCTTCAAAATCAAAACGGCTGCTCTGTATATAGCAAATGCGCTGAGCTGGAGGAGGAGCTGAAAAATGTCACCAACAATCTTAAGAGTTTGGAGGCCCAGGCTGAGAAGGTAGGGAGTGTGTGTGTGTGTGTTTCCTTCTGCACGATCTCTGACTGGTTGCAGTGTTCATCCTTTTTTTTTAACCCGCAAAGGGACTCTGATTCAATCCCCACAAATGTGCCTTTCAAATTGCCTTCCAGGCAATCAAATATAGGCTTCCTAATTACCAAACCAGTGATCTAACTGGTCATGTGAGCATAACACGAACGCCCTCATTTACAAATGCCCTTTTGCCTGGTGTATGGCTGTATATCATCATCTGAAGCAAAAGGCCACATATGTCGGACCAGATTACAGCGGTAGACCATTACATCAAGAAAAAGCTGTAATTGGCCAAAGGGATGCAGTCTCATTTTCCATATCCATATCACCATTGGATGAGATTCCTGAAGCACTGTTGCATAATGAAATTAATGAAGTGTCACCATTTTGGTTTCTTACAGAATCAAGCGCAAACGGTCTCGGATGCCTTTAGACTAATAAAGCAGAAGTGACACTAATGAATGCTGTGTTGCATGAGATCAACTTATGACAGAGAAACGGCCATTGATTTGCATGTGATTCTGCGGCATGCTGTGTGTTACAGTACAGTAGAATTTTAGATGGAATCCTATTATTGGATCTCATTTATTTCCCTAATCAAATCTGTTGTTTGTTGCACATTATGGTTTGCATAAGTAATGGTGTTGGTTAAACTATTAAAGTCCACAGCCTATAGAAAGTCAACTATTTTCCCCCCCAATTCTATTCCAATAGCAGATTTCGAAGTAAATTTTTAGTAATTTTTTTAATACTGTATATTATAATGTTATAATGCTTGATTAATACTTCTTATAATCGCTTGTATTGTGTAAAATTGACTAAATAGTATGGATATGATATATCAGGCATTTATAGGGTATCAGCCATAGCATTAATTTTAATAAAAATTCTAAATATATTTAAAGGATTATAATTTCTTATGTGTGTGTATATTATTTATATATATATATATATATATATAAATATATAAAATTTCTCCTTGAATTCTGGCTGTTTTTCCCTTTCTGTCGTACCTGGTGTTTAGTTGATGTTGCAGCTGCATTCCTGCACACATGTCCTGATCTGTTTAAAGCTCTGGCAGCACACAGAGGCAATCTCAGCCATCGTGTCACAAGCCTTGCACAACAGCAGCAGGCCAGGACTCAGCCAGCCTGCATAGAAATTTGGATTAAAAAAGGGGGAAAAACATGCCTCGTAATGTCAAAATATAGACAGCTGTGTTACTTTTCACCTTAAGAGCTGTTGTAGAAACGTCAGCGTTAAAGTGTCCAGAAATCGGTTGTCTGTTTGAAGGGTGCCAAACCCAAAATGCAAAACTCACAGGGTATGTGTGTGCATGGTGAGTTGTAAGATTCTCAGAAGACCCCACCCCAACTTATTCTCCTCTTTTCCCTACAGTATTCCCAGAAGGAAGACAAGTATGAGGAAGAAATCAAGATCCTCACTGATAAGCTGAAGGAGGTGAGAATTTCACATGGAGGTTTAGTTTCTATTAGGGCTGCCAAAGTTAATGTTAACTTGTTTACTAAATGTCTAAAGTTATTTACTACATTTGTCCTCATAACTGGTTTATTCGGTTCAGTGACTGGTCAAACTAGTTGAAACCTTTCCATCAGCACCAGCACAGATGTCCACGTGCAGTGCACACACAATAATCCCATAATCATGTATCAGTAAATGGAGAAATGAGTTACTAGGGCTTCCTCATTTTTAAGTCACTTTGATTGAAAACATCTGTTACATTTACATTTATGCCGTTAGCAGATGTTTTTATCCAAAGCAAAGAGGAACAAAAGCAAGTCAAGCAGCCAACAATATTTGAAATATCCAATGCCAGATTTATTTGACCTAGGTATTTGACCATATGTGTGCATTTTTTTTTTTTTTACAAAATAGGTATTGTCTTTAAATTTTACTCTAGCTTTAGAATAGCAAAAATTTCTTTTCAAAATTCTCTCTGCCATTGTTTAACAAACTGGTTGTCCTGCCCTATAACTGTTGGTTATGTTGCACCCATTTGAGACGCTCTTCTCCATTATGAAATGTAACATTTTCTCTTTCAAATTTTAGAATAATTAGGCTAACTATAAACATCATTATAGTTAACCTAATTACTTGTTTTGTTTTAATAAATGGATTTTCATGTTTCTTATCAATTTTCAGTAGGTTTTCCGTTTTATTTTTATTTATTATGCAGATTTTTGCTCATTATAGTGTGATCACACATGTATTTCTCTGCTAGGCTGAGACCCGTGCTGAGTTTGCCGAGAGGTCTGTGGCCAAACTGGAGAAAACCATTGATGATTTGGAAGGTATGATTGTCATTCTTTTAACACTTTCCTTCCATTAGGATTCCATATGATCCTTTTTTTATTTTATTTTTTACACTGGTCGTACTCTATTCATAGCGTTATCTCCCTGTCCTCTTCCTGTTTGCTTTGACATTCATAATCTTTATTTGCTGTTTTTTCCTATTTCCTTTTTTTCCCTTCATACTCTCTCCCTCGTCTGACTTCTTCCTTCCTCTTTCTTTCTGTGTGTGAACAGATGAGCTTTACGCTCAGAAACTCAAGTATAAGGCCATTAGTGAGGAGCTGGATCATGCCCTCAACGACATGACCTCTATGTAAATATAGACTTGTGCATGTGTGTGAAGCTCTGCTACTTACGGTTTGCTTTTGCTAGGTCAGCTGAGTTTTGCTGCAATGGAGGATTTTGAGTCTCGTGACTGAATTGGTAACCTAACCTTGAGCTTCATAATCTCAGATAGTATACTTTTACTATACCGTATAAAGCTCAGCCGCAAGGAGTTAATAGTTGACAGGAGCCATCGTTTCAAGTCTCCTTTGCTTTGAGTTTGCGTGAATGATGTCATGACTTGGGCAATAACTTTAGTGTGATTCTAACTCATGCGCACATGTCAAGTAACTAATATGCTAACAGTTTTAAGTGGTTTCATATTTAACTACAGATAAAGGGGACATTTTTCTATCCTCCATTAAACAGGCTGATTTTGCTGTGCCTTTAAGAGAAGCAATACCGACTCCTACCATGTTTCTGAATACTGAATAGTGTTGATATGCAAATGTGGGTGGTCATATGTTAATTAGCTAATAGTTCTGAACTCGTAACCATGCAATGTTATGAATGGCCCATTTTATGGCTTGCTTTCTATAAATAGGCATTTTGGATTGTGGAAGGATGTCCTGTTGTAGACCTGAACAACTCTGTTTTCCACGATACGTCCCTTTTAAGGCTCATGTTAATAATACTAAGGATTTTTAACCACAAATTGGTGTTTTGAGAGGTTTTTAAGAGCTTTGGCTTTTATTGATGTAAGAATGAACATTTGTTCGTAACACTTGCATGTTCGGTTTGCAGCTTTCCTTATTCTGAAATGTAGAAATATTGTCATGAGGTGTTCACCGTTGGTGTCTATTTACAGATAAAGAGTTTCTGGACTGTTCTGCAGCTGACTGTGACTTCAAGAAATTCTTCGTCTTCTCTGACTGTCCATATTTGTTGCTTACTACTTCTCTGATCTCCTGTGTACACTTCTGTTTTCATGTGTTTTTCCATGTCCTCGTGTCTGTAGTTTCAGTTTCTCTATTTAAGCCCTGTTCTGTTTCTGCTTTCTTTTGAATTTCTGTTCTTTAGGTATTCATTATCTGCCCCAACATCTTCCTCTTATCTGGATCTGACTGTATTCAGAGACTTGTGCTGTTTGTTTGTCACTGGTTTTGCTCTCTCTTGTGACCTTTGCTGTATTTTTCATGCCGTGTTGTGTCCATGTTTATTGAAGGGAGGGAAAAAAAAGCTCTGCGCTCTTTTGAATGTCTGCTTGTCTCTCTTTATTACAATGGGCTGGTGTTGGGCAATCAAGCATTTACCAGTTTTAGATTGCACACGAATAATATCTTGTGGTTGAAAGATGAAAGCTTGGATAAATTCTTTCATTAATTGTGATTAATAATCATGAGTTTGAGCTATGGGTAAGATTAGCACTGGTGCATAAGGCCATGAAGGTCTGAAATAAATAAAAAAATCTCAAAAAGAGATGTACTTTTAACGTTAAGTTTGTGTACAAATGCACAACATATTTAAGCCAACTGGAGGAACTTCTTAAATCAGTTATGCTTAATATTTGTAAAATTTAACGCTATATGCGATTTTCTTGTAATGGGTTTTAATGCATTAAGACCTAATGAGACTTTACACAAACTAGTTTTAAAGGAATAGTTCACCCAAAAATGAAAATTCTGTCATTAATTACTTACCCTCATGTTGTTCCAAACCTGTAAGACCTTCGTTCATCTTCAGAACACAAATTAACATTTTTGATGAATTCTGAGAGCTCTCTGACCCTCCCATAGACAGCGAGGATCCTAACGCGATCAAGGCTCAGAAACGTAGCAAGGACATCGTTAAAATAATCCACGTGACATCAGTGGTTCAACCATAATTTTATGAAGCTACAAGAATACTTTTTGTGCGCAAAGAAAACAAAAATAACGACTTTATTCAACAATTCGTCTCCTCTGCATCACCCTATAGCGCCCTTTTGGAAAGTATCACATACGTAAACAACATATGCTGTTCTGTGTCAGCAGCACTGTACGCGGATATGTTGTTTACATTGTTTACGCTTTGATCTGAATGTAAACAACGTATCC
>NW_015637156.1:1952426-1994402 GCF_001515625.1 Sinocyclocheilus rhinocerous
TTTTTGATGAATTCTGAGAGCTCTCTGACCCTCCCATAGACAGCGAGGATCCTAACGCGATCAAGGCTCAGAAACGTAGCAAGGACATCGTTAAAATAATCCACGTGACATCAGTGGTTCAACCATAATTTTATGAAGCTACAAGAATACTTTTTGTGCGCAAAGAAAACAAAAATAACGACTTTATTCAACAATTCGTCTCCTCTGCATCACCCTATAGCGCCCTTTTGGAAAGTATCACATACGTAAACAACATATGCTGTTCTGTGTCAGCAGCACTGTACGCGGATATGTTGTTTACATTGTTTACGCTTTGATCTGAATGTAAACAACGTATCCGCGTACATACGTTTTTTACATTCAGTGGATACGCTCTAAAATGATGCTACAGGGTAGGGCTGTGCGATATGGACAAAAAAAACACGATCGTGATTTCTTTGATCAATTTTGCAATTTCGATTTTAATCACGATTTTGACACACAGATATGCTTTACACACTTATATATGCACAGTGTGGTTCACACGTACTCCGTCTACAGTGCGTATACAGTATGTGTATGCGGTGCAGAAGCAGCACGGACTCATTTTGCTTTCGCACAGGACGCAAAATTTGTATGCCCGCCCGGTCTGTTCTGTTCTCGTGCTCCATTTAGGCGTGCTGCATTCTGATTGGTTCGGATAGCATACTGCGGGAGGTCGGGGCGCGGAAAATCGTGTTGTAAAGCGATTTAGAAATCGTGCATGCTCAAATCGCGATTTTATGACGATTTCGATTAATCGCACAGCCCTACTACAGGGTGACGCAGAGGAGACGACTATAAAGTCGTTATTTTTGTTTTATTTGTGCACAAAAAGTATTCTTGTAGCGTCGTAAAATTATGGTTGAACCACTGATGTCATGTGGATTTTTAACGATGTCCTTGCTACGTTTCTGAGCCTTGATCGTGTTGGGATCCTTGCTGTCTATGGGAGGGTCAGAGAGCTCTCAGAATTCATCAAAAATATCTTAATTTGTGTTCCAAAGATGAACGAAGGTCTTACAGGTTTGGAACGACATAAGGGTGAGTAATTAATGACAGAATTTTCATTTTTGGGTGAACTATCCCTTTAAATACAATCAGCTAATTTTGCAATAGGAGTATTAGGTAAAAATCCATAAAGAGATGTTGAAGTTCGACAATGCCCTTTTTTTTAGAGTTCTAGTGGTGCTATTTATTTTAATAACAGAGTTAACTATCAGAAATTCCCTTTCATTTGAGTGGCTGGCCTCTTTTTATTTATTTATTTATTTTTTTAGTAAAACAGAAGGGGGCTAGAAAAGCAGATGTAGTCGTGCAGATGTAGTGGTTGTTATAGATTATAGGCCTAGATGGTGGGGGGCAGGCAGCTGGCCTTTTCTCTAGGCTAGAAACATTGATTCTTGCTGCCCATTCAGATCTGTTTCGCTTTTCCAAAAAGGACAATTTCCATTTTGCAATGGAAGCTGGCTGGCTGGCAAAATGGCTAAACAGCTGTCAGCACTTGAAGTTATTTAGATCATTCAAACAACAGCAATGTGATTGTTTTACCAAGGTATGAAATGAATACATTTTAAAGGAATATTTTAGCCGTTCACAAAAAAACCACCCAGTGGCCTTGTTGCAAGTTACTGAAAAACAAGTCCTTGTCTTTCTGAGGTCTCAATAGACGGCCTGATGCCAGAGAGCAAAATTAAAAGGCTCTAGTTCAGCTGCAAGTTCTCTGAAAATTGGTTTATCGTTTAGTTATATTAACCCCAGTGCTGTGGTGAAAGCAAAGCATTGACATGCCAGTGTTGCGCAATTTTAACACTGTGGGATACAAAACCAACATATTTGAGATGAATGTTATCTACAGTATCTATCACCGTAAATTTGAGTAGTTTCACAAGTAGTATTTATTAAAGCTGAACTGTTATAATGCTGATACAGAGGATTTGTAGTGGTAGCTTAACATTGTATCTGAATGTATCCAGTTATGGTCTCAAAATGCTCTATAATTTTCAAAAAGGAGTTTACAACCTAATATGGTTGCTTAGAAAACCATCTATGATGGTTCTTCAAAGAACCAATGAAGTCTTAACTTGTCTAATAAACCACATACAGTGTTAAATTACAATTTGATTTAGCAGTTTTTCATTTTTTGCTGTCCTTCGGGGTTTTTTTTTTTTTTCCAGAGAAACTGAGAGATGCTAAAGAGGAGAACGTCAAGATCCATACCACTCTGGACCAGACCCTGAGCGAGCTCAATAGTTTCTAAGGAAGACCTGGAGCAGGAAAAAAGCCTCTTCTTCCCTTCCTTACACCCTCATCTCATTTGGGTTCTTTGTCTCTGCACATCTGATTCTTCTGTTTTTCTTTTTTTCTTCTGCTGGAGGACAGGCTCACCAAGCCAACTAGCAAAAATGTGGTGCCTCTCGATGTTTCAAAAGTACTTTAATCTTTCTGGAGCACTTGCTTCACTGCTCATCTCCTCAGAAAATCCCAAGTGATTTCAGGAACAATCTACTATGGTATTCCTAAAGTGTCAAATTTTATATGCTAACCCTAGGGTAGCTTTTTGTTGTTTTGGTCCTTGACCAGAGCTTTACGATTGTGGCAAGATTTTTCCACATATCAGCCAAAACTCACAATAATTATTTTTCATTTTACTGGAGGCTGATTTATGCAACATTGTGTGCCATAAAAGTCTTCTTGGCAGTCACAGCTTGGCTTTAGATCCATTTTTCCCCTGTTGATCATGTGACAGGATGTTTTTTGCTGGTCTTGTTGGTGCCTGATCCACTGCTCTCCTCTTACCTCTTCACACTCTTCGTCCTGCACAAGTTTCTGCTGACTGTTTGTCAGTGTCACAGATTTTGGGACCAAAACCACATCATGTGGTCTGTAACAGTATGCACAACCATGCCGTGAGGACCTTTTTGTTTTTTATTAAAAGCATTTGCTTCCATTTTGGAGTTTGAGTAATATATGCGTTCTTTGTTTGGGTTAATCCCCTGCATTTTAACACAAAACTTTACTTTTTCAAACCACTATTTGATATCCTGCACTGTTATGGGCTTATGGTGGACATATTTTGAGCAGAGGAGGCCAAGTCATGGTTTCTTCAGGTTTTGTTTTTGTTTGTTTGATTTGCTTTAAAGCACCATATTCTACCCAGGGAAGAAAGGTTGAAGATAAATTTTTTTTATTATTATTATTTATTTTTTTTTTTCCGTGAGTTCAAAGCAGTGGCACTGCCAGATTCAAAAGGTCCAAAAGCCGTGCAGATCTAAATATGTATTATGAACACAGTAAATGGGCGAAATGTAACACTTAATAGTATAAAGATTAAAAGGGGTGAACACATGGTTTTAACTGGAAAAAGCCCACGATGATGTGTAATCACTTTGTTACTGTCTGTATCTTGTGTAACAATACCTAAATTCTTTTTTAAATAAAGACCATGATTTTTAGTCACCGAACCCCTGTGTTTCTCAAGATCTGGGTCTCTTCTGGTTTCCTTGCATATGCAGATGGTTATTTCCATTTTATATAGCAATTATCTGTAGTGTGGTTTCTAGAAACAAAGACTGAGAAATGCTTTCTCAAACAGTAACTGATATTTATTTAGAGACAAAAATATCACAGTTTCAAGATGGACATCAGTACTGTTTATTCGTCATGGGGAAAATGCAAGTTTCAGCTTTTAGTTTTTAGTCATTATACATACGGGTCATTTAAATTTAAGCAAAAATTAAAATGTTAGAATTTTGTTAACATTTAAAACATTCTGAAATGTTTAGGATTAGACACTTAAGACCTACTGTACTTGGATTCAGTAGTTTCATCATTTTAAATAATATGCAAACAATGTGTGTGTATGCACTAATGTTCAAATGTTTGGGTCCGTAAGATTTTTTTTAATCGTCGAATAATCCTAAAAATCCTCTGCGAATATATTAAGCAGCACAACTATTTTAAACATAGATAACAATGAGAAGTTACTTTAGCACCGAATATATATTAGAATGATCATGTGACACTGAAGACCGGAGTAATGGCTGCTTTGCCACCACAGGAATAAATTACTGTTTTAAATGCATTAAAATAGAATACCATTATTTTAAATAAATAGGAGACTTCTTTCAAAAACCGTTAAATATCTTACTGACCCCAACTTTTGATCATTGTGTGTATATTGGTAAACATAGTGAATAAGCTGTATATTTTGCATGAGTGTTTTGCATGAGTGAATTCAGTAGTGCAGTCTAGAAGAGTGGGTCGTTCTCTGATTTCCAAAGGCGGTTCTTCCCCCCAAACAGACAGGGAAGTTTATGGTTGGCCTTCATCACCACAGCAACTGTGCAGGAATCTGGTTTCCTAATGGCTTCGCACCAGGGCGGGTAATCGACTGGCTGCTTTCCACTAGAGGACAGTAAAGAACAATGAGCAGCATGCATGTAAGTGAGTGCTTGCAGTCATGTCAGTATGCGCTTCTGAAACTCACTGTTCACAGCAGCCCACTCCAAACGGCTCGAAACACACACACTGGAAACATTCGTCATTTATCCAGGCCTCCCCGATGTCAAATACACGGCCGTTGTGTTCACAGCTGGCTGCAGCGAAACGGTGATCATTAACGCTTAAGGTCACGCATCATATTTAGCCCAACCTATACTGTATTGTATTGTCCAGTTTACCTTTTGAGTTGAAGTAGCATTCTCCACTGCTGGATACTCCGTGACAGAGCTGGAGGATGCTAAGCACGCAAACCACAGCTAGTAAAACGTTCATCTCGTTTGTCTGCATGTCTAGAAGAAAAAATGGAGGGTATATGAGATCTATACATTTATTCTCAGTTGTTTGAATTATTGCATTCAGCTGCTGTGAGCTACTAGTGATATTTTGTTTTTAAAAATGCATCAAAATAATTATAAGCCGTTTTCTCTGATAGGATACTGTAAGTTTGCTATTAGGAGTGATTTTAATACTTCTAAAAATAAAACGTATTTAATCTAAGCAAATGCAGTATAAAAAAACGGACGATTACATGGCATTAATTAAAAAAAGACGTAAAAAGTTTGGCTTTGTTCATGTTATCCCATATATATAATGTTATGTCACATTATTATTGTTGTTACATGGTGGATAAAAGTATCGTTTATTCCATACAAAATGTTTACAAGACAACATTTAACAAAGTGAGAAAATTATTTTTTAATTGATTCCTATTTATAATTTCTCGTCTTTTTCTTGTCCGTTTTTTTTTACGTTTTGCATTATTTAGTGTAAAATGTAGCATATAGCTGTGTATTTGGAATACATTCGATATTAGGGAAGCCAGATATGATTTAAAAGAAAGCTAATAACTTTAATTTAATCTTTTATTGTCATTATAAAGTGGGTTTCATATTTAAACATTGATTATAGTAGCCTACTTTTATTTATTTTCATGTGAGGTATTTGGAGAATATTGTTATGCTTTTTTATTATTGTAAACTGCATTCTTTGTACATTGTCAGAAAAGAAAGTGCAAAAAATGTACCTGTACAACAGTTTGTTACTAGGGCAGTAGCCACAAAGGGACATCTTTGTACCTTCTTTACCCCTAAAGGGAGCATATTAGTACCTCAGAGTAATAATAATACCCTTAAGGTAGTAATATGTACATTTATGATACTATTATGAACCCTGTATAGGGATAAAGAAGGTACAAAGGTGTCCCTTTGAGGCTAGTGCCCCGGTGACAAGCTGTTACACCCCTAAAAGTACAATTTTTGCACTTTTTTTTTCTGTGAGAGTGTATTAAAGGTGCTATACAAATAAAGTTTATTATTATTTCACATACTGTGTTCTTAAAAATGCCTTCTGAAAATTGATTATCCTTGTAGCGTCACATTGATGCTTTTAGCATCATATAATATAAAAAGAAAGCCAAATCAGTATCTTACCTTTGAGGATTCTTCCCTTTTCCCTTTTTTCTGGTTTCCGTCCTCTGTCCTCGTCTGGTGATCTCTGTCTGGAAATGTGTTCATGTGTTCTCCCTGATGCTCTGTCACACAGCAGCTTTATATACCTGCATCTCTCTCCTCTTGTCTTCACCTCTCCCCCACTCTGTCATTAATGTTTATCCTCACTCTATTCTTTCTCTTTTCTTTCTTTCTGTGCACACAGAATGTTTTACTGCTGATAAGATATGTGAAATTAAATTACCTAAATTACTACGTTTTCTATTCTATTCTATTATATTATTATATGCATTTTTACAACTATAATTGAAAACAAAAAGAGTAAATTGGCTTCAGGAACTGCAAAACATTGGATATTTTTATTAATGTAACTCATATTATATTATATTATATGTACAACTGTAAATGCCAAGAAATGTAATAAATTGGCTTTAGCAACATATTATATATTTTAGAACCACAGCTGCCAACATTGCATATTTGTACTGATGTAAGTCTTGTTATTATATTATATAATATTACATTATATTATATGTATTTTTATAACCATAATTGGCAAAAAAAAAAAAAAAGTTGGCTTTAGCCACGCATATTTGTACTGTTAGACTTGTTTCAAGATTGCACTGGTTAAATGTCTTTTAGATATTGCTTTTTCAATGGTTATATAATTGTAACAAAGGTGTCTGTTTCTGGTTTATGCTTACCTCATACATTGCCTTTTCAGAGGTCAGAGGTCACATTATAACTCTTAGATGCTGATGATATTTGACTTGATATTGGAGAGGTCACTCACCGGATTGTGTTTAATAATCAGGGTTGACGTCACTGTCTGAGTCTGCATGTGTGTGTTAAACAGCATCTGTACACACGGTATTGGCTGCATGCACACAGATAACATGCTGCTGTGTGTTCCATACACATGCACACACATGCTAACATGCCTGCAGAGTATTTGACGTCATTGATCGCTTTTGCAACCTTTGTGTGTCCGACTGAATGTATTTTTTTTGTCATTCATTAGTGAATATGGAAATCTTTCTGGATGTGTTTTGTTGTGGCAGTGAGATGTAGAGAAACTCATTAGCTCAGGAGCTTCAGAAAACCAAGTGTAAAGAGATGTTTAGGAAGACAAGATTGTGTTTGTTCAATTGCCTTTCATTGTCTGTCTTGTCTCAATCATTACAGCACTGCTAATGCAAACACACCTGCTGCACAGTAGTGTTGTACACACACATTCATACTAACCTCTCTTGCTGCAAAGTTTTTCTGCAAATTATAAGCATAACATATAACAGTTTTAGACAAGTGCGCAGAATAAAATGTATTTGTTCTTCAAATAGAACCTAAAAAGGGGTGATGAATGTTTTGGAACTTAGAATAATTTAATGAAGTACACTACCTTTCAAAATATTAAGACTTTCATACACAACTACATCAAGTAAAAATCTGTTACAAATTTTAATGTTCTGTTCTGTTGCACAGTATCAAAAAACTGTACTTTGGATACATATCTGATGTACTAACAAGTCTTGGCCAGACTTGAAAACCGAATTGTTATGTTTTAAGCAGTCAGTCCTGCTCTGCTTGGTCCACATCTTATATTTCCTAGTTCCCACATTGCTGTCAATAAGGTTTAGTTTGGTTTGCAGACTTCCACTGCTGCCAGCAAATGCAAGTGCCTTCAAAACAGATTTTTTATATTTTTTATGAAAAATCAGTTTGTGCATATCTTTTCATTAAAATGTTGCATTTGGAAGATTTTATGCTTTGAGACTAGAAAAACGTAATTTAGCAATGCTGGCAAACAATCACTGTACAGTTCAGAACAAATCAAAACTAAATATTCCTGAATATTCATAACATATAACAATGTCAGCATTTGGAAGATTTTATGCTTTGAGACTAGAAAAACGTAATTTAGCAATGCTGGCAAACAATCACTACAGTTCAGAACAAATCAAAACTAAATATTCCTGAATATTCATAACATATAACAATGTCATTTTTACAGATGTCTGAAGGAAATCAAAGTGAATGGTAATAGCCTGCATATAATTTAGATACCATTGAAAATTTTGGCTACTTTAACATAATGCAGTGTCACGTCACATGCGCGACAATTCACATTTGAATAATGTATTCGGAGTTATTTTGAAACCTTTAGTGAACAGTCCTTTCTGCCCTTGATTGCTTTTCTACAGCGTTACAGTGAGAATCGGTCATTCACTGAATGAGGCTGAGAAGAACAATGTGACCAGCAGGAGAGAATCAGATCTAGGCTATTAATCGCGATTAATCGTTTGACAGCTCTAATATATACACACAGTAGTCGATAGTAGTATGATGTATGTGGTGTTTACTGCGTTCTTTACAGCAAGGGATGCCCAACATCGCACTTGTGATGATCTGTTGGACTGCGTGCTGTATCTTGCTGGACTCTCTGGATCGACCTGGTAAATGAACAAACACGTGAACTTAGATTTAGCTCATCAGAACCAGCTGAATATAAACAAACGCTAAACTTTTTTATTTTCATAAGGTGCATGGCATCTTTATACAAAGAACCTAATTGGTACAGCAAGCTGGAAGCAGTGAAATATGACTTCATACAGAAACTTGTTGATCGTGGTGTCAGTTTCAAGGACAAAATTTAAAAACTCAAAAAATACTACAGCGAAAAACACGACTTCAGTTTGGCGGACATCTGGGCAGCGCTATTTATAACCAAGATTGTGAAAGAGGTGAGAGAAATACTACTAATTAACAAGTAGGCTCGTTTGCATAATTTAATCCCTAAGGCATGAAATATAATTTAATGTTATTAATTATGTTCACAGCTAAATGGTGTTTTAGGCATGATGCACAGTAGAGTGACTGCAGCCACTGGTAGGAAGAGTTTATGTAGAGATTTTAAATGTTTTTAGGGATTTTTGTTTTTATAATGTCACATTTAGTATTTTCTCACACCGTCAAAAAGGGGCTTTAGATGTGAAAATGTATGTTAGCATGTCAAATATTAGCATAAGTGGAACACTGTATTGACATTGTATTGTTCTGTGGATTTTCATTTACATTTAGTCCAGATTAGCCTACATTAAAATCAGTGTTGGCTTTGTTCTGTTTTAATACATTTTAAAATTACATTTATTTCTGAGATGGCACAGCTGAATTTTCACATTCACACAGCCATTACGCCAGTTTTCAGTGTCACATGATTCTTCAGAAATCATTCTAATATGCTGATTTGCTGCTCAAGAAACATTTCTTACTATTTGTTACAGGAATGCTGAAAATGGATGTTCTCCTTGAAGTTTTTGTGGAAACTATGATTCTTTTTTAGGATTATTTGATTAGTATAATGTTCAAAAGAGTAACATTGATTTGAAATATACTTCGTATCAGATCTTGCAACTATTACAAGTTTTTACTGTTACTTTTGATCAATGTAAGGAGTCCATGCTGAATAAAAGTATATATTATTTTAAACTTACTGACCAAAACACATATATACCTACATTATATTTGAACTGATTTTAAGTTTGTCTACAGATAGATGAGCAAACTTTCTCTGATCTGAGGAACAAACAGAGCACACAAGATCCTTATCCCATCTACACTGTGATTGATATGCAAAGCAATGTTCATGGCCTATAAAAGCAGGTAACATCAGTGTGTTTGTGAGCTATATGTTTTCATTGTCTGAGACTTACAGTGTTCCGTCATTGATACGTTTGTTGAGATCACGCCATATGAGACTGGCTACTCCATCACTGGGGCCTTTGTAGATACTTCCAGTTTCGGAAGTCAGTTTGACCAAGGAGTTAAAATAAAAGACCAGCCCGAGATGGACATGCTGTTCCTGCAAGGTAAGATGATTTATTTAGTTTTTAGTTCACCTCCTGTTCAGTTGTCTGTTTTTGTTTTATTGATTTTTTTCTGCAGGTCTGTGTGGTAGTGGTCTTGCTAGTCTTGAAACTGCTACTGGAGGAACTATTACGTTTAATCAAATGTATGTTCACTTTGAGTTTTATGATGCTTTCATAAATAGTGTTGGCTAAAGCATGCACCACTGTTATGTTTCCATTCAAAGTTGTGAATTTAATGTATATGAAAAATTGGAATATCACATTCATATATATATATATTTTTTTACATCTCATGTGTTCAAAAAGAACAAAATCACTATTCTGACAGGACCGTAACATTATCAAAAATAAAAGTGGAAGTTGCTGCACCCGGGGAAACTACTGCAGCTCTTTTTCCTTATATAATAAATGACTTGTGCCTCTGAGCATGCGGATGACACATGCAATAACAAACACTGTCATGTAGATTATATGTGGATCTTGCTATTTCCATCCAGCTTTTTTTTAAATGAAATTAAATGAATATTGATATTAAATGCAATATCCTAGATACGCATAAAAAATGGTGGATGGAAACATACTATAGTTAAAGACTTGTACAACAATTAAAGTGGTGTGTAAGTGCTTGTGCGAGTCAGACATGTGAGTTTTCTTTTTTATGAGCCAAGTATTTAATGCAAAACTCACTTTATTTGTAATGTATACACTCTAAAAAATGCTGGGTTAAAAAGGGACAAACCCAGCTATTGGGTTGTTTTGACCCAGCGGTTGGGTTCAAAACATCCCAACCGCTGGGTAAAAACAACCCAATAGCTGGGTTTGTCCCTTCTTAACCCAGCGCTAGCATTTTTTAGAGTGTACTGTAATTTGTTTCTGTAATTGATATTGTGATCAAGAGAGTAAAAAAAGGCCAACTTTATTAGTTATTTTATATGCTGATGATAACAAGAAAGGGACCCGTTACATTTTGTAACTCACGAAAATCATTCTCTTAATTTAGGCAATGGGATATGGACTGTCATTGTTAAATGCTTAAAGTTACTTACTCTGTGGATCTGGGGGACAACGTACAACTTTCTTTACAACATGGCAGGTGAGCAAAATATAATTTAAAATTTGAGTGCACATTGAGTTAAGCGACATTTGCAGTACTGGCATCACTAAATGGCCACTGACTGTACTAGTATAGGTTTAGAGTGGAAGTTTCATCTCTTGGGAGATTTGTATTGCCTACAAATTTCATATGTTGTAATTAATGAAAAAGAATTGGAGGTTTCCTTAATCTGTAAATAGGAAAAGAGGCGATATATTGATGCTGGGATCGCCAACAACTCACCTTTTTTTTTACCATTGCTGAGGAAAGAGAGACACATTGACCTCATTGTCTCGCTCGATTTCAGTGAGAATGACCCATTCGAGGTAGAACAACTACATACTGTTTTTCTTATTAATCTGCATAGTGCATAATTACTAATAATATCCCCTCCTTCCACACGTACATACTCTAATATACTGTTTTAATTCACATTTACTGACAAAAACATACATGCAAAGAACTGCACATTGACTTCCTTGAAATCCCTGAAATGTCAGAAGAGGAGAAATCTGCTCCAAATGACTTTTATGTGTTTAAAGGCCAAAATAAACCGACAGTAATTCATATTCCTCTTTTCAACGTCGTGAATTGTGGAGGTAATTTCCAACTTCTGATTAGTGATAGTTTAATTTTTCATAATAATAATAGTAATTATTGTTGTTGGTGGTGTTATTTAATGTATAAATGAATATAGTCAAGATTAAGAATTTTATAACCATATGCAGAAAAGCCAAACATGAAAGCTCACAAATGTTCTAAAATGTCTGTTTTAATAGCTGAAATTGAAAGTTGGAAGCGTAAATATAAGACCTTCCAACAGCCCTACTCCAGAGACCTGATCCAGGAGCTACTGGATAAAGCTGGAATGAACATCAAAAATAACAAAGAAAACCTCCTGACAGAGATTAAGAAAATCATTCAAGGGAAAACATTGCATTATTGTTCTGTTTGTTGATTTTCAGGTGTAGTTTGTCACATCACAATGAAAATTCACTGGCTTTTCTAGTTCTTGCCCATTAGATGGCAGCAAAGAACAGGCGGTTATGAGAGAGTTCGTTCGTTTGAGCTGTCTGAGAGAGCGATAGAGACGTAAAAATCAACATCATAAAAACATTTTGTGGAAAATAGTTTATATGGAATTGTATTTTTTGTTATTTTGGTCATGGGTGTTAATAGGCCTATTAATGCAAGTTATTAGCCTCTAATGTCTCTGAAATAAGTCGGTGGCGGACTTCTTTGATTAAAGTTATAGGCCTATTTAAAGGGGTCCTATTATGCTTTTTCACTTTTTTAATTTTAGTCAGTGTGTAGTGTGTATGTTTGGGCATAAAAAAGATCTAGAAAGTTACAAATCTCAAAGTCCACTCCAAAGGGAGATATTTCGATGTTTTTTTTATCCCTTTTCAAGAACTACAATGAACGGCTCGTTTGGACTACAGCGTTGGTTTCCGGGCTTTGTGACTCCAACACCCTTTGGCATGAAACATGATGCAGCAATTTGACCTTCAGCCAAAGCACACGCACACCAAAAATATTCGGTTACCAAGTTGTAACTCTTTTACAAGTTGTAAAATATTTAGAAATATTTTTGCTGTTTTTATACCGAGTTGTTTTCCATTATATAAATCATTTATAATGTTATACTTTACACAGACAGGGATTTTGGATAGGGAATAAGTAATAAGTGCAGAAGAAGAATTCTTAAGAAACAGATCTTTTTTTTTTCTTTTAGTAATACCATAGTAGGCTACAATATAGCAACATGTTGTAATAAAAAGTATAAAACAGTATAAAGACTATCATGGCATCCACTGAGCATTTTTCCCCCCACAATCTATATCCCAAAGCAATTATGAAGATCCTAACTAACAAAATTGATACTGAAGCAACTATCATGTTTAATCAAAATGTATACATGCTTTCATTTTATATGTAAATCCAATGTTTTTAAGACCCACAATAAAACTGACCCAAAAAAAGTAGTCTTCCGTTTTCTGTGGAGATTCTCCACACATTAACATACTCATTTAGCAGATGCTTTTAACAGAAGCAGTTTACAGTTTACCAACAATATAACAACCGATTTATAATAGGGAATCAATAACTTTATAAAACAATTTTACGGTTACATCAGAAGGGCTATCGGAGAGATGCAGATGGTTCAGTATAAATCTATCATTTTAAAGCTGTCTAACCAGTCTAAAGTTGCTAACAAGTCTAAATAACACAACACTTTCCCTTGAGAAAATACTTTTTCAATTAGGTCATCTATTTAATCTTAGAAATCTATTTAATTTAGAATTCCTGTTATAGAACGCTGTCTTGAATTCAGACTGCTGTTTTCTTTCACAATTTAACTTGAAGTGTGATTTGAATTTGAGGGCAAAGATCCCTGTAATAAAGAAAGAAAAGACAGCTTTTAAGATGAATTCAAACTCTAAGATCAAGATTAATTTACTTATCTTAGTGATTAGTATTCATATCGTGAATGCATTCATATCTGTAGGAAGAAGGAAGAAATTCTTCAAAAACTCACTTTATGGTAGATTCGTTCTTGAGGACTTCTGCAGTGGTATTCACAAAGGCACAGACTGCACTTTGGTTCTGGAGCTTCTGTTTAAGACCATTAATTTCTTCACTCCATTTTGTCTTTTCACCACCGAAATTACCTCGAAAGATCAAGAGAGGTTATCTATAAGCATCTCTTTTCTTTGTTGGTATATGTTTGCCTCCTTTTTATGGGTATTTTTTTGCAACCTAAGCTCAAAGTATACTTCAGTTTAAAATGTACTGATGTTCAAGAAGGCAACACAATGCTAACTATCACAAATCAGTTGTGGATCATCCAGGCACACAGTATTAAGATTCAACTTATGAATGGTTCATTGGTTATTATTTTGTCATGTGGAGTATATATAAACATCTGTTGTGTGAAATAGCTTATTCAGGACAGTACTAAATAAAAGTAATTTTCAAGATTCCTCTTAATTTGTTAAAATTACTAACATTTTGCATATTCTACAAGGGGTATGTAAACATATGAGAACTGTGGGCATATACAGTATATTTACTCACACAGTATGAGTATGTTTCTATATATAAAAAATATTTAATTGCCTTAATTTTCAGTTTAAATCATATTTGGGGGGTCCTTGCTAAACATATAAACATACCCTCAATGTCACTCTTCTCCTTCTCCACGGCTGCAACTTCATTACTCAACTCTGCCTTTGAAACACAATACAGAGGCAGATTTTAAGAAATGAGAACAAAGCTAAACTGCAGCACTTGTTACATAAAACACCCCCTCTGGTCTTAGCATTCTACGTTTCTTGAGCATTAGCCAAAGCAGATACCAAAACAAAACAACCAAACAAATGAATATACATACAAGACTGTTTGCGATCTATGACGTAGTTAGGCCTATTCTTTTGAATTGGCTGACAGTAATGTTGGCTATACTTGTGTGGTTACTGCCAGTTCAGCAGTTCTTGTTAAACCTGCTTTAAATTTGAGTTCCATTGCTTTGCACACCCCATATCAAACAATATGAAAATACTTCACAACACTATATCATACTGTCATATGTCATGTACAATTTTGCCATTTTTTTCACTCACCACTGAATCCTTGCAAGTTTTAACTTCTTTGTCCTTTTCCTCCTTAGCAGTGTTCAACTTCCCGACCTCATCCTGAAGTTCCTTGACATCCTTGTCTACATTGTCAATTTCCTTCTGTGTGTGTTCAACTGTTAAACTGTAATTATTTATATCCAGATCTTTTTCTCTCACCTCTGCCTCTGAGAACTCTACTTCATTTGTTAGTTTGCTCGCCAATTCCCTTTTAAAGTGTATATATCCCACCAAGCCCATGATCACCAATATTATTAAACATAGGATCAGGGACTTCCTCTCCATTGTATGTATATGTCCAAAATAATTTTTAAAATCAGTTTATTAATGTTAATTAATGGGTTTTCTTCTCAAATTTCCTATCAAATTTTTTTTAAATATCAGTAAGGTTTTTAGGTTGTTGTTTTTTTCAGCCAAAGTGAAGTACATGCATGTATAGCCTATGATGAAAGTAAGTGTTTGGTTCCTAAAGGAAAATACAAACAGAAAAACGAGGTGAAAACAATTATTTTGCAGTCATAATGTCACATTAAAAAAAAAAAAAGTACAACCATAATGACACATTTTAAAAATATAGGCCTATTGAATAAAATTATTTGATTATTATTATAAATGGTCTTAGTCACATGCTATTTCCATACCTTAGATATTTCTTTTACATTCTTGTTGAAAAAAAAACTGATTAAGCGTCTTTGCTGGCCTTAAATGGTTTAGACAAGTCTAGCTATTCTACCAGCCTCGTCAAACTGTTCTTAGCTCTCTAAGTAGGTCGCAACGTTGAAATGCAAAACATCCCGCCGTCTCGATTATTAACTTGTAGTTTAATATTTTGTCTTACAATGAGCTCGTCTGATAATTATTTGACGAACATTGGCGTGCATTTGTCTTAAATCGCTAATAGTAAAGTGCCCTTTCGGTCGTATTGAAGTGTCCCGTGGATCCGAACGCGATTTCACCGAGACTCCCAGACAGACCCCCGCCGCGATTTCGCCTTTGCCCAAGTGAGGTCTGTGCACGACATTGTTGACAAATATATCAAAATAGCAAAGGCTTGTTACAAATTTTAGCACTACACAAACGAATGCATGAATATGCCATTCAGATGAGTACAATAATTAAACTCACCTCTGCCAGGAATATCACAGAATAAGCATAAAACAACAAAAAGACCAAGAGTAAAACAACAATTTTCCCTCTGTACGCCCTTTTTTTCTCTTACATCCAACTAGTAGCCTACTGCAGGCTAATCGTTACGTTTCCTTCTCTTTCATTCACAGATGACCAGTCTGACCAGTTAAGCAGTTTCATTTCGGGTTTTTTTTTAATCTCCTCACTAGTATGATAAGTGGCCTATTTAAATAAAAATCCGCCACAAAGAAAGACATTTGACAATAATATAACAGTCTGCTTTTTTTTCTTTCACTTTTTTATTGCTGTGCATGATTACCTTAATTTTTGTTGTTCAGGTCTAGATTTTGCTCGTTAGTTTATTCTCAGCCCTATCGTAGCCAACTCTTGAAGTCTTTTGAATCGCTGTAGCTTGTAAGCTGGCTGTGAAAACCCTAACCTTCTTCAAACTTTAAAGGGGTCATATGACGTTGCTAAAAAAAAGAACATCATTTTGTGTATTTGGTGTAATGAAATGTGTTTATGAGGTTTAAGGTTCAAAACCACATTATTTTACACATACTGTACATTATTGTTTCTCTTCTATGCCCCGCCTTTCTGAAACGCGTCGATTTATACAAAGCTCATCGTTCTGAAAAGCGAGGTGTGCTCTGATTGGCCAGCTATCTAGTGCGTTGTGATTGGCCGAATACCTCAAGCGTGTGACGGAAATGTTACGCCCCTTACCATACTGTGATGCCATGTCCCGGCACAACTAGACAAAACCAATAAAACCCATTGTAAACCTGGCATTTTGCATCCAGCCAGTGGTGTAATGTAACAAAGTAATAATACTTCGTTACAGTACTTAAGTATTTTTGGGAGTATCTTTACTTTACTTGAGTTTTTATATTTCAGACAACTTTTACTTTTACCCTACTACATTTCCTAATTAAAATGTATACTTTTATTCCGATACATTTCCCCGAAGCATAGAAGGGGAAACAGGGGAACTGAATTCACCGGATTCACCGAATCACAAGGCCAAACAAAGTAATTTCGCTTTCACAACGAAACACACAGCGTCTCCACGACATGGCAGCGGCGGCAACAATACTACAGCGAGAATCAAAGTTAGGCCTTCTTTCTTTGCGTGAACATTTGGGCGGTGTTATGCAAATCTTCCCACATCCTGACATAGACATGTGGGGGCATGTTTAAACGAGGCGTTTTAGGAGGGCGTGGACAAGTCTTAACTTTTATAAAGAATATCTCTTTGGGTTTGAGACTTTAGTCTTTGCAACTTTAGGGATCTTATCTATTCACGAACAGCTTGTAACACTCCAAAGAGAAAAGAAAACTTGAAATCACATCATATGACCCCTTTAATGAGGCCTGCAGCGGTTAAGAAGGATATTTACATAGTAAAAACTTTGTATGTGTACACAAGTGCGAATGAACAACGCACGTCAGACCACATGTCTGTGGAGTTTTAAAACCTGATAGGCTATTAGTGCATTGAGGTAATAAATTCCTCTATTTGTTTATTAATATTATTTTCATTTCTTCTTATTTATATTTTCCTAATTAAATAATTGTCATTCTGAAAACAGACAAAGCAATTCAAATACACAAACTTTCTGTTGCTGATAGCTTTCTAAATCCTTCTGTAATAATAGCTAGAATAGCAATGTTTTGATCGGCTCCTACACCTACACCACGAATATGACTCGCCCAATGGCGTGAGTTGTGGCTTGGCTCATCTGTTCGTTCTATAAAAGTCTGACTGGCAGTGTATCCGGAAAGATAGTTTGAAAGAAATGTTTATTTTTGCAATTCTTTTCTGTGACACTAGAGGCGCAGAAATGACATGCGCTTTAGGTTAGCTCGGCTTAGCTTCCTACCCAGTGGCCGTCCTTCACAAAACTTTTTTAAAAAGGGTTAGTTCACTCAAAAATGAAAATTAGCCTGTGGTTTACTCACCCTCGAAGCATCCTAGGTGTATGTGACTTTCTTCTTCAGACGAATCTAATCTGAGTTATATTAAAAATTGTCCTGGCCCCTCCAAGCCTTTCAATGGGGGTAAGCGGGTGTTTGTTGTCAACAGTTCAGAAGACGTGAAATAAAGTGCGCGCATCTGCAATAAAACGTCCCTCACAGGCTCTGGGGGGTGAATAAAGGCCTCCTGTAGCGAATCCATGCATTTTTGTAAGATATCCATATTTCAAACGTAATAAACACTTTCTCACTTCCGCTGACTACGGTGCGTTCCAAACGGGATATATCGCCCTCCGAAGGGCACTTCGGAGTGAAAACAATAATCAGAATCAGAATGAGCTTTATTGCCAGGTATGTTTTCACATATGAGGAATTTGTTTTCATGACAGAAGCTTCCGCAGTGCAACAGAATGACAGCGACAGTACAAAAACACAGATAATAAAAGAAGAATAAAAAAATAGAACAAGTAAATAAGAAATAAAAATATATAAATTGACAATTGTATGTGAAAAAATATTTGAAAGTTGTGTTTTTATTGTTCTGTTCTTGTAATGTGTTTATCTGTTATGTAACATCTCTCTGACAACTGAATGAACTCTTTGTGAATGTTATTTTGGTCATGAAAAAATTTACATTAATAAAAGACATCAAGCCACAACGCCTGGCATTTTTTACATATAAAGATTTTTATTTAAATATATTAATTGTTCTGCTGCATTAACTCCACTTTTATACTTTGCGGGAGTTAGGTTAAGACAGATGTGCGATTGTGTGGTTTGGTCCCGACCCTGTCGATCGAGATACGTCTCGAAACAATTGTGAAACGCCCCGATGCTTTGAATCGCCTTAGTCACGTGACATTGGTGTTTCGAATCACACTTCGGAGCAGTGTTTGAAACATCTGCGCTTCGGGATCACAACACGTGTGGAAACGTCAGTTTCGCGTCAGCCATCCCTACTGAAAACCATGTCTCCTCTTGGCTTATATCGAAATCTTCCGACATTTTTCTTTACAAATCCTCGTTTTGTGCTTCTAATTCGTGAATGGCGATTTGTTTTGTTCTCTCTCCACACTCGTCACTAATCACGCAACGCCGACGTCCTATGTCATCCGCCGGAAAGCCTTCCGCATATGACAGATGGCGGAAGTGATAGAAAAGTGTTTATTACGTTTGAAATATGGATATTTTTCTTATGAAAACGCATGGATTTGCTACAGGAGGCCTTTATTCATGCCCCGGAGCCGTGTGAGGGATGTTTTATTACGGATGCGCACTTTATTTTACTTCTTCTGAACTGTTGACAACAAACACCCGCTTACCCCCATTGAAAGACTTGGAGGGGCCAGGACAATTTTTAATAGGGATGCACCGATACCACTTTTTCCAGTACTCGCCCGATACCGATACTTCTATTTTTGGTACTTGCCGATACCGAGTACCGATACCGATATTGCTGTCTGTTCCGGTGTCGGTGTTTCTTTGTTTGAATATGGCGCTTATCACATGCTGTGTGATATCCGCTTTTGGTATCGGGGCACTTTAACGAGTACGAGTACAGGAGACCGGTATCGGTGCATCCCTAATTTTTAATATAACTCAGAATGGATTCGTCTGAATGAAGAAAGTCACATACACCTAGGATGCTTCGAGGGTAAGTAAAACACAGGCTAATTTTCATTTTTGGGTGAACTAACCCTTTAACATCGACCACAGTTTTATCATAGGTAGAATGCAAAATGTTTCAATACAAGCATTTCAGTCAAATGTAATTTATACAATATTTCAAACCTTTAACCCAGGGGAGAAAATTAACCTGCCTCAACAGTTTAAAATCAGCCCAATTCTGTACAAAAAAATGCGGATTTGACGCATTTTTTAGGTCCAAAAAGAAAACATGTCCGGGGAAAAGAGGACCTATGGTCACCCTAATTCAACTGTAAATTTGTATCCACCGAGATATAGAATAGACGTGTGGCCTATCATTTGCTGCCTGTCACGACGTGATATAACCCTAATAAATTCCTACCACAACGACATGTTTGCATTGCTGGGAGCCATTGTGACATGCTGTCCCACAGTACTGGTTCATGCGTGAATGCTTTGCAATTGGAACGAAAAACAGACCTTTTGTCGTTTTGTAATCTGAAACCCATGACATTCTTTATCCCCAGGGCTTGTGGCATTAACTCGTTCTTCTGACTCACATTGCCACGTACTGTGTTGATCTGCACCACACCTTGTTTTGCTGTTTACTGACTTCATAACCTGCAAGCAAAACACCTTTACTAAGGGTGTGTATTAAAGTCTGGATTTTATGCTGCATTCCTGCAGATAAGTGTGATCAGTATGAGAATGAACTTTCCTGTGACGTTGTACAACTTCTATAGGCTATGTCTATATGCAGTGATGTGATATCTAATTGTTTAATATCCAAAGAGATATTAATCAGTTCCAAAGAGAAATACAAAACCTGTGCTAATTTGGGGAAAAGTTCATAACAAATTAAATCCAACATTTAGTAAAAATAAAGCGATGCAAGAAATTCATATGCAATTTCTATCTAATTTTTAGCAATGTATAAGGAAATAGAAAATCCTTTCTGCACCAAAATGACCAACAATATGAGAATTTATAAGTCAGTATATAATGAATGTTTTGGGTAAACTATTCATTAAATGGCAGTAATAAAGCTGTTTCTAATTTTGGATGAATGATGACAGTGCAACCCCTGCAACTGAACAATGACATTAAAGTTCAACTGTCTGGAAATGTAATTGAAAAGGTACATCAGAAGATTTTACACTCACTGTTATTGAGCAGATGGCAGACACATTAAGTGAGTTTTATCTGTTAATGTAATAGCATATCTGTATTAAACCAAGCTATGCAACACATAAAATGATGGTTATCATGATCCACAGATTACAAATGCCAATGTCAAAGCTCTTATTGTCTGGTTGCATCCTAACCTAAAAGTTACCAGCACAATATTGCACCACTAGAGGGCACATGAATCCCACCACCCAGCTTGAAGGCCATGCCTATGAAGGTAGAATGACGTCAAAAAGATTTGCATGTGCAGGGTAAGAGTTGTGGAAGTGTACATAAGACCGTAAGCGTAAATTAAATTTGCATGCGCAAGAGAAGCTTTGTAAAGGTGTAAATCGTGTTTCAAGCGCAAGAAAAAAATATTTGCAGCATTTTACTGTTACTCGTAAGTGTAATTCATGTATTGTGAAACAGCAGCTTCATGCTAACGCAAAATAAATATGATCTGCATGCTTCTGACTTCCATTTTTCCGCGCTTACTTACCCTGCACATGCAAATCTTTTTGACGTCATTCTACCTTCATACATGCCTTCATGCAATACATTTGCATTTGTAAATTTGTACATGCAAAATTATTATCAGTTTGCTCAACACATCCTCTTTTTGCTGCACTGTAGTTTCCCAAAGAAACCATATTAAGATAAAAATGGGGTAAAAAATAATCAATAAAAAAAAAAGGTTAAGCTCTAACAAAAGTACAAGATCCTGCAATTCCTAGCGTGCGATATTCTATGCCAGGGGTTCTCAAAGTCTACATTCAAAGGTCCAAATCTGAATTTTCATCAGTGTCAAAGGTCCGGACCGGAACAATTGGTTATTACAAAACTTGTTTTTAATAAACTTACATAACATGCATAACAAATAAACATTAATTAAAAATAAAATAAAATAAAGAGCCCTTTGCATTCAAAATACATTAATAACAAGTGCAAAAGTGGCAAAACATTTAATTTAAGTGTCAGCAATAGAGGTCTACCGATAAGGGGTTTTCTCTGGCCGATGCCATATTTAGAAATCAGGGCAGCCGATGGCCGATATATGAAGCTGATTTTTTTGGCCGATATGTTTGGCCGATTCCCCCCCTTTAGACCCTTTATCTCATAAAAGCGAGTTTGATTGAATGATTATTGCAGGGCACAAGATGGCAATAGTAGTAGTAGCCTAGTAGTAGTAGTAGCCTAATTCATAGTTATAATACATGGCTCAAAGCACCTTCTCAAAACAGTTCTGAAGCATGCTTTTTATTTATGTTTGCTGACAGACACCAGTGTTTCCCACAGACTTGCAAATGCAAATTCATTCTCTGCCAGGAGGAGACGCTGTTGGAGCGGAGATATAGCGGTTTCCCCGCCATGTTGAAAAAAACAGCATATGCTGGTTAGGTATGTTTTGAAGCTGGGATGCTGGTTTTAGCTGGTTTAAGCTGATCCTTTGCTGGTTTATGCTGGTTTAAACTGGTCCTTAGATGGTCATGTGCTGGTCGGACCAGTTTAAACCAGCTAAGGACCAGCATAAACCAGCAAAGGACCAGCTTAAACCAGCTCAAACCAGCATCCCAGCTTCAAAACATACCTAATCAGCATATGCTGGTTTTTTCAACAGGGCGGTAACGGCTGTAATCTAATAAGCGCTGCTGCGCTCACAAACGCTAGGAAAGACTAAATGAAAATGGCATCAAAGCTTTTCTGAAGACGGTCGGTTCTTTTCAATTATAGATTCATATAAAAACACCTGCGCTGCATTTTAATTTTAAAACGTGCATTGCTCAGTTTATTCAACGAAGTAGAATCCTTTTGGAAAATCTATTTGTGGCGGTCAGTTTTGATTTTGTGACGGGCCGCCACAAATAACTCAATGTATGGGAAACACTGGACACTGCTATAAGTCAAATGGCCATAATCTAAGTGATAACAAAAATAAATAAATAAAAAATTACTCATATTAGCGGTGAAATGTCGCCCGATTATGTCAAACGTCAAATGCTCACTGGATGTCATGACAACAAATGTCATGAAGAAAAAAATGTTGATGAAAAAAAAACTAAACAAATGATTTACAAGTTTAACATGCGTTTATCAAAGTAGGAAATAATTAGTGCTCTTGGAATATGAAATGGAGGCGGGTCCGGACTGAATTCCCTCCGGGTCCGGATCCGGACTTTGAGAAGCACTGTTCTATGCAATCAGAGTTTAGTTAAAAGACATGCATGTTTCTGCAGTTTTTCCGACTTCATTAACACAAGAATGATATTTCAGTACAATTTCTGGTGCAAGTTAAAGGCAATTTTTGAGGTGAGAGTGTTGAACCAAAACATTTAAAATAGTGTAGGCCTATAATCAGTTACTGTTTCTTCAGGATCCAATAGTTGTAACTTAACTATTATTGTTTAATTTAAAGGGATAGTTCACCCAAAAATGAAAATTCTGACATCAATTACTCATATGCGTGCTTTTCCAGACGTATGCTGCGCCTTGTTTACATTCAGAGGAAAGCACACGCATGCATCTTGGTACTCTCCAAAATTGCGCTAGGATGACACAGAGGAGAAGATTTGTTGAATAAAGTCATTATTTTAGTTTTCTTTGTGCACAAAAAGTATTCTCGTAGCTTCATAAAATTACGGTTGAACCACAGATGTCACATGGACTATTTTAACAATGTCCTTACTACGTTTCTGTGCCTTTATCGTGGTAGTACCCTTGCTGTCTATGGAGGGTCAGAAAGCTCTTGGATTTCATAAAAAATATCTTAATTTGTGTTCCGAAGATGAACAGAGGTCTTACGGGTTTGGAACGACATGAGGGTGAGTAATTAATAACAGAATTTTCATTTTTGGGTGAACTAGGCCTATCTCTTTAAATTATTTAGCCAATAGAACTTATCTATATTGACAGTTTTTTCAGGTTAATCGGAAGATATGTGTTTCTTTGACACACAAGCAGACCATGAATTATGTAAACAGACTTTTTTATTCAGTGTATTTTCCCAGTATCCAGCATTTTTATTCAGAGAAACATGAATGAGCAAGTACTGTGTTTTGGAATATGCATGTATCACTGAAGATCACCCTGATCTGTTAATGGATTTTGTTTGTTCATGCTTGTTTGGGTTTCCTACAGCTGATATGATTCATTTCTGTGGTGGTGAGTGTATCTCAACAATGTTTTTGATCCAGCGCTCACTAGGTCAACCACATACTATCTTCAAAGTAACTCAACACTTTGTTCACACACTTGAACATACAGTTTGTTGTGTGGTGTAATTATTGTTGCAATTAACTTGTTGAAAACCTTAATAATATTGATAATTATGCTGATAAAGTGATATCTGATATATTATGTGTACAATACATCTATAAGATGTAGTGTTTACAAAAGGTCACGAGGGAGCAATTGGTTTCCCATCTACTGTAAAGTTTTCACTGACACCTCATCACACCACAGCTGTTTCCTCCAGCGAAAATCTAGCCCTTAACACATATGAACGCATACTTTATAAAATGATCATGCTGCTCTTTTCATTTGAAAATGTAATATTTAATATAAATCATATTACAGTGCATGTGGCATACCATACAGTCATTCACAGAACTGATTAAAGACAGTGACAGACAGCACTCAGTCAATTCACTCATTTTAACTAAATATCAGAGTGATTGACAGAGATACAGTAGAAACATTATGTGTGGTTTTGTATTAAATATTGTTTTGTATTAAATAATGACCCAGATCGTGAAATACATTTATTAGCCTTAGAGTAAGGGAAGCACAACTCGGGAAATGAGAGCATCCGAGGAGCATGTGAATGCTATGTATATTTATTTTTAATGTTCTTTAATGTTATCCATTGTTTTTTGTTTTTGTTTTTTTTGTGGCTCTTTTTTTAAAGTATCGGTTCAGGCACCGTTTAGGCACTGGTACCGTTTTAAAGGTATCGATTTGGCACCGGTATCGTAAAAAACCCAATCAATACCCAACCCTACTCTGTAGTGGTTAAACATGAGGTAAAATTCGTTTTGGGTAAATCTAACAGGCAATCTTTGGTTTCATGAATCTATTATTTCTTCCAGGTCATATCGTTTTGGCTGAGCACAAAGTTATGTTTAATCAATTATTTATTAATCGTAATACAACGCTGACGTTCCATACATTTGACCGAATTGTTTTTCCTTTGTCTTTATTTCCTATTACATAAGTCTCTTATACTTTATACTTATAATGTATGTACGTTCCCTGAACTACATTTTTGTGGCTATTAATATGTTTAGGCAGTGATGTTTGATATCATATTTCATCGTATTGTATACATACAGTGTAGATAACCGGAGTAGCCAAGGCGAGCTGACTGACGTTATCAAGTACACTGCTGTTCCATTTGCAGAATTACCGGACTTGTGTCCTCCCATCCCCAGGAGTTCGCACTCCCGAGTCGAACTTGCGAAGTCTGAACTACCGAGGACGCAAGTCCGAACTTTGCGTACTTGGTATTGAGAAACGGCTACAGTCACCGCAGTCACCACCAACTACGCTCACCAGATCCCAATCCCCTGATTACTAACCGGCACCACCTGTCACCATTCATCAAGAGCATTATATTCTTGCACTCCTCCCGCACTGTCATTGTCTGGTCTCAAACATTGCATGTTTACTTATGACTCTTACCTGCTATTACCTACCTGCTAGCCGCTCCGTCGATCCGCTCCCCGTTCTCCTGTGCTCCATCGTCTCCACGCTTCGCCATTCCCCTCGGATTCCCTGGATAAGGAAAAGGATTCATTAACTCACAAATAAGAACCAAGAACCCTTACTTCTCCCCGTTTACTTACCTGGATTCGTTGTCTGCTCTCATCTGCCTGCCTGTGTTCAATAAACCTGCTGTTGTGTGCACTTACCTCTGTGTTCCCCTGTGTATTTGCTGACAGAAGACCAGACCACTAATGAAGACCGGAGATGGAGTCCCGACTCCCCGCTACATTCTCAAGGAGCTCGTCAGCGCTCTTCGAGCTGCTCTCTCTCCGGTCCCCAACCCTCTAGTCTGCCTCTGCCAGTCCCATGGCCCTCCCAGCTCCTTACTTGGATGAGGCGGTTGAATGTAGCGGTTTTTTGCTTCAACTCTCTGTGTTCATTGAGATGCAACCCCAAAAGTTAGTCTCAGAGCGGTCGAAGGTGGCCTTCCTGATCTCCCTTCTCTCTGGACAGGTGTTGCTCTAGGCACGAGCCATCTGGAACTCTCAGAGCGGCTTAATTTACCCTTTCGATGCCTTCACAGTCCACTTTAAGGAGGTCTTCGGCCAGTCCACCGGCTCTCTGTCCATCGCCGAACAGCTTATTCACTTCCGTCAGGGTACTTCCTCGGCGAGCGATTATACCCTGCAGTTCCGCACCCTGGTGGCCTCTAGCAGATGGAACGAGATGGCGCTGCTGACGGCCTAACTTCAAGGTTTAGACCCCCAGATCCGGGCCCAAATGGCCATCTATGACGACACTGTAGGCTTGGAGAACTTCATGCAAAAGGCCATAAGGATTTCTCAGCGCCTCACCGCCTGTCAGCCCAACGAAACCGCTCATTCGCCAGCCTCACCCTCTGCCTGTCCTCCAGTACCAAAACCAATGCAATCAGACGCCAACCGTCTCACATGCCACGGGGCTGTTCCTCTACTGTGGAGCCTCGGGTCACTTCATTAAGACGTGCCCTTCTCGTCCCCCATGCCCAGTGGTGAGTACTCTCCACATAGAGCCTGATATCTCTACCGTACCACTGCTGACAGTACAACTACTCACCCCTCATAATTCCGTTTCAGTGTCTGCCCTTGTTGACTCAGGCTCCTCGGGAAACTTCATCTCCCAAGCCCTCCTAAAATGTCTCGACCTGCCCCGAATGAGGAGCTCAGAAACGAAACAATACAAGGGAAACCGCTTGGGTGTGTGCGCGTCAATTACCAATCTCCTCCTGTCTCCATGCAAGTGGGATGTTTCCATCATGAGACGATTTCCTTTCTGGTACTGGAGGGACCCACCGTGGACATCTTCCTGGGACGCCCATGGCTCTCACAACACTCTCCCGAATTCAGATGGGATTCCAGCAAGATTCTCAGATGGAGTGAGACCTGTTTCCAGAATTGTCTCTGCAATGTTCCATCGGCCACTGCGAAAAACCCGTCTCCAGGTTAACTCCACCCCGAACCCCGGGAGAGCCCGGCAATCCTGTCTGACTATGCAGCATTCCAGGTTGTCTTCAGCAAACAGGCAGCCACCCGTTTACCCCCGCATCAGCCATGGGACTGTGCCATTGACCTGCTGCCTGGAGCCACACTCCCCAAGGGTCAAATCTACCCACTGTCCATCCCGGAGCGCAAGGCAATGGAGGATTACATCAAGGAGGCTCTCCAACAACGGTTCATTTGCCCTTTCACCTCACCGGCGCCTCGAGCTTCTTCTTCGTGGGCAAGAAGGACGGAGGCTTGTGGCCCTGCATCGATTACCGGACCCTCAATGCACACCCTGTCAAGCTCCCCTATCCACTTCCCCTGGTCCCGGCTGCCCTCGAGGAACTCCGTGGGGCTCACATCTTCTCGAAGCTGGACCTGCGGAGTGCATATAACCTTGTTCGAATCCGGGAGGGCGACGAGTGGAAGAAGGTGTTCATAACCTCCTCAGGCCACTATGAATATCAGGTGATGCCGTACGGCCAAGCTAACTCACTGTCCATCTTCCAGGGGTTCATGAACGAGGTGTTCCGGGAGTTTCTCCACTGATTTGTCATAGTGTACATCGACATCCTGATATGCTCCCGGAACCTGGCCAAACATCGCCACCACGTCACGCAGGTCCTTCAGCAGCTCAGGAAACACCACCTCTACCTGAAGCTCGAGAAGTGTGAGTTCCACCGCCCCACGGTCCAGTTCCTCGGTTACATCCTCAGTGCAGATGGTATTCAAATGGACCAGGGGAAGGTTCAAGCCATCCGTGACTGGCCCCAACCGCAGTCGATCAAGGAACTCCAAAGATTCCTCGGATTCTCCAACTTCTACCGCAGGTTCATCCAGAACTTCAGCCTCCTCTCTGCTTCCCTCACTTCCATGCTCCGTCGTCAGCCCAAGTCTCTGTCCTGGAACCCCGAAGCTCTGGCTGCCTTCAAAAAGCTCAAGGAGGCCTTCTGCACTGCTCCCATCCTCACTCACCCGGAACCCCAGCTACCGTTCATAGTGGAGGTGGATGCCTCAACCATCGACGTGGGAGCAGTGCTGTCTCAATACCACGGAAAGCCTCCCCGCCTCCATCCTTGCGCTTACTACTCCAGGAAGCTAACCCCAGCAGAGCAGAACTACGACATCGGTAACAGGGAACTGCTCGCCATCAAGCTGGCTCTGGAGGAGTGGCGGCACTGGCTGGAGGGAGCACAACACCCCTTTACTGTGATCACTGACCATAAGAACCTCGAGTACCTCAGAAGTGCCCAGAGGCTAAATCCCCGCCAGGCCCGCTAGGCACTCTTCTTCACCCGATTCCAGTTTTCCATCACCTACCGACCAGGAGACAGGAACATCAAGGCCGATTCTTTCTCCCGCATCCACTCTCCTGATGATCCCTCCTCTCCAGAACCTATCCTCCCTCCAGCCGTCATCGTCAGCCCCATCCAATGGGCTCTGGAAGAACAGATCTGTGTCGCCACCCTTACTGAGCCTGCTCCGCTGGGAGGCCCAGAAGGGAAAACTTATATACCATCCTCCTTGAGGCCAACCCTTCTGGGCTCACTTCACGCTTCCCCTGGCTCTGGACATCCAGGCAGCCTGCATACTCTCTCGCTCCTTCAAGCTCGGTACTGGTCAGGGCTCCAGACTACGACCAAATGGTAGCATTTTGTGACCATTTTTTCTGCCTGTGTGACTACATTTTGTGAGCAGTCGCACTGTCTCGACCACCGCGTTGTTCAACTCATAAGCGCTGCCATTTCTGTTGCATATGAGAAAAATCAAACGACAAACGAAATTGAAACCATAACGAAACCGCGCTACTCGATTGAACTGCGCAGCACCTTGAGTGTAGAGCCTGGTTTATACTTGCCGCGTCAGCACGAGCGCGAAGGTGCGCGCAGCAAAAATGATGCGAATATTGAGGAAACGATGGATGGTTTTCAAGCTAAAATAAAGTAAAAGACAGCTTCTTAAACCAGAGAGGGTGAACATGTTGATATTCATGTGGGGAAAAACATGCAAGCACCATCACCGACAGCAAGTTTAGTTTTACTTTTCTTATTGTTTTCGTTTTAAAAATCTTGTTATCTTTGCTGTTTACCTCACGTTACGCTATGGAGGCTCTTTTTTATTTTATTTTTTACCTCAGTGGTTTGCTAAACATTCTGTAATTTATTAGTCGGTATATAATACAGCCCGCTTTCTTTTCCATATAACAATAAACTATGATAAAGCATGCATTGATTAATCCCATGTTGTAAAATAAATAAAAAAACGACCAAATCATGTGCTCGTGCGACCAACTGAGAAAGTTAGTCGCAAAAGAGCGACCAGTGGGAAGAATGAGTCTGGAGCCCTGCTGGTGGCCCAGTATGGCCCGGGATGTCTCCCAGTATGTCCACGGCTGCTCAGTCTGTGCCATTTCAAAGACTCCACATCACCTCCCTGCCGGTAAACTGGTTCCCTTACCTATCCCTCGTCGTCCCTGGTCCGATCTCCGATCCGTCACCAATCTCCCCAACTCCGAGGGGTTTACCTGTATTCTCATTGCAGTGGATCAGTTCTCAAAAGCCTGCAAGTTAACCCCCCTCAAGGGCCTCCCCACAGCCCTGGAGACTGCCGAAGCCCTGTTTCATCTCGTCTTCCGCAATTTCGGCATCCCGGAGGATGTCGTCTCCGACATTGGTTGGTTGTTGTGGCAGTATGCCTGGAGGTACCTCCCAATCTCCTGTATCTTCCGCTCAGTCTGGCCGTTAGTCTGGGGGTGATATCCGAAGGACAGGCTTACTGAGACACCCAGGAGCTTGAAGAAAGCCTTCCAGACATGGGAGATGAATTGGGGCCCATGGTCGGAGACGACATCCTCCGGGATGCAGAAATTGCGGAAGACGTGATGAAACAGGGCTTCGGCAGTCGCCAGGGCTGTGGGGAGGCCCTTGAGGGGGATTAACTTGCAGGCTTTTGAGAACTGATCCACTGCAGCGAGAATACAGGTAACAACCAGAGCATTTTTATTTGATTTAGCGGCACAAAAACTGTGTCTTTTTACACCTGAGCATTCTCTGTTGAGAGTGAGATAAATGTATGTTCTCAAATATGATCCAGCATGTCATAAACTCACTTCATTTTGATATACTGTATTTTTCAGTCATTTTGCATCTCAAGTAAATGAGAGAGAATTTAAAAAATATATATTTTAAGTGAATTTTTGTTACAAATCCTTTTACGAGGGAAAAGTAAGGGCTGCAGCATCAAAACAACAAGCATATACTGGAAAGCAATCACGCTCAAGCAATCCTGAATCTGGTAAAGTGTCTGTTTATTACAATTAAAGAAAACGGGGCAAAAGATTAACCCAAAATAATTATTTACATAAAAGTACAACTTGTATACAATTTTGAACCAAGCAAAAAGAATTAGGTTCACAGAAGAATGGGGAAAAGAAAGAAACAAAAACACAACCAATCTCACTAAAAAAAAGAAACCTTCTAATCTAACTCATCCATCAATGTTCACAAGAAAACCCCACATTTAAAAAAAAGAAAAGAAAAATATTCAGCGTCAAAGACGCCCTAAATAAACTACTCTTTAGGCTACTACAAACTAAAAAGATACAGAGGGTGGCACGGGTCTCTAAACTAGTGTTCTATACACAATTGAAAACTCTGTGTAGTACACAGTGTATATCACGTGATATCACCTGTTCTTTCCCTCTTCCCCGTTTCATGACAGATTTTACCACTAGGTAACAAAAACGGTAAAATCTACAAAGAGAAAGAAGATCGAATGAGCCATCATTAAGTCATCAAAGAACACAGACTTTCTTTGCCATAAACAGAGTCAAAAATCAAAAGTGCATGGCAAACATGAGCACGCAAGCTTCACAAGAAACTGTCAATGCAGTGAGCTCTAGCGTACAAGTAAACTCCTGCTTCCACTACAGGTGCACTTTTATAATCACATGGCGCACCCTTATTAGCGAGATCACGCTTGGTCGTCTCGATGATTGACAGATGAACAAACCATAATCAGGTACGTGCGTCGCCCTGCTGAAAGCAAAAGTAAAAAGAGAAAAAAAGGGGAGGGGAGGGTGGGGAGATACACTGTTCCCAACAGCTCATGATTAGCTTTAATTAACATAATTTGGATGTAACAATTTATAATAACTAACATTGCTTCAATATACAGTAGCAGGTATAAATTGTTAAAGCAAATTTAGTCCACCATAACAAATATAGCCAAATATCTGAAACCTAACAAAAAATGAATAAAGCAACTAAATAAATGGTTTATTTTGCAATTTCGTTCATAGCAGTAGTTAATTTGTTCACAATTAAATAACCAAATTTCACAAACCTGTAAGCAGCTGATAAGTCTGCCCTTGAGGGAGTTTTGATCCCATACACTTCAAAGAATTTCTCACTACTCCATGCTGAAATTGCTATTTGTCTTGCTTTGTTTAGCTGCCAGCAGTGGGATACACCAAGATATTTTGTTTTTCTAATTACAGTTCCTCAAGCATGATGCAGCAGAACTGATTGCTTTGCAAGAACCCATGGGAGTATTTCTCTCATTCACTTGAGCAAGCCATTTCAATTAGATAAAAATGTGTGAATAAGCTCAGTGTTTTAGAATAGGGTTGAAGAACATTCCTGTTTTGACTATCCACTGTTTTGACGTTTGAATTAGTATCATGCGGGAGTTTATATAAAATAAAGGCAGATAACGTTAGGCCCTTATCTCCTTTCTTCAAGCTCTGCTTGACCCACCAGCTTTGACCCGCCTCTTGTTCCTCTTCCAACCCTTTAAATCCAGACACAACCTTGCAGTATTTTAAAGCTCCCATCAAGACTGAAGAAAAGAGTGCAAATTTGCAAAGAGAAAAGAAGAACCTTTTCTTTAACTTCAAAAAAAAAAAAGAAAGGAAAAAAAACAGTCATGGTTTGGAAAAGCACACTTGTAACTACTTTGATACTTCATCTCATTTCATTGGCAGGTATGTGCTTTATTTTACAAAACTTTCTAAAACTGAAACTAAATCTAATTTTGGAGCATCTGCTGAAAGAATAAATGTAAACATACATAGATATATTTCTCTAACAATGTCCATTGTGGTACCTTTACATTGCATTTGGATATGTTGATGCTGGCCCCTCTCTCCACCCAATGCTTTTCTGTCATCTCTCTACCGTCCTGTCCTAATAAAAGGCATAAAAAGATATGTTGATACTGCATTCTCTGAAACTTCCTGTAGTACATTTAAAAAGGACCTTTCCACAAAAAAAAAAAGTGACTTTTTAATAACATGTATTTATATATTTTCTTTATTCCATTAAGGGGGACTGATCGTTGATCCTAACAAACTGATGGAATCATCCTTCCCTCCAGCCAGACCTTCGGTTAACAATCTCAATGCCGTCTGTCTTTATGGAAATGGTCGTCTCAGATATCCTGCCGTCTGTTTCCCTTCATCCAGTTATGCTTACGCTCATCGTGCTGGAAATGCAGTAAACAGACTAGAGGCGTGGTTGGGTCAGTGCTGCTATGGAGGTTTGGCCGTTGGAAATGGACAGATCCTTTGCTGTGCGAAACAGGCAGTGAGTACATAGAATGAGAAACATGAGCCAAACAGAAGTCATTTTACTACAGCACTGATAAGCAGAAATATAATGATGTATTTTTTCTTTGCTTTTGCAGTGGGAAACTGCCTTGTCCTATTTCTGTATTGAGGAATATTCCACTATGACTTTGGTCCATGAGTGCTGTGAGAAGAAAGGAGAAGAACGGTGGAACTGCTTTGAAAGACGGGCTCCTAACCCTTCCTACCAACCCCTGTGTGGGTACATTGCTCCCATGATACCACCTGACATTGTTTTCAACTGGGACCCCAACACCTGTTATTAGCAGCACGCAACCTGTGTCAATTAATCAACTGTGAATCACAAGAGTCAGAATATAGCATGCTTTTCATGTGATTTAATCATGCTCCTTCTTCTAGAAGAGCTGGGTATCAATACTTTTATTTTCACATGTATTATTTTATAATACTCATCACAGTTGAAGTTCAAAACTAAGTGCACTGAGTGAAGTCAGTTTATTTTCAAAGTGGCAAAAGGATTCAAAGGATTGTTTGACATTTGATTTTTCCTTCGAGAAAATAAAGGTTGCTACTAAGTTGTGATATTTCATGTCACATTGTTTGCATGGCAGATGTATTTGTGGAAAAATATCATGAATAAATCACAGATCATAAATACAGCTGCCCTTCTGTCTGATTCGTAGGGTTATTATTTATTTATTGGGGATGTAGTGAAAGAATCATGGGAATCAGGTTCCGTTACTGCCTTCAAAAGTAAATAAACATTTTCGATAAATGTTCTTTTGTTAAGGTTAGAAAAGAGTTTCAGCATCTTGACACATAAATCAGTGACATACAACAATAATTGTAGGGTTATACAGATACTGGCATGATCATGGTAATATAGTAATGTTCCTTTACCAGAAAGTAATTGTTGTCCTTAGATATCCCTTCCATAAAGTATTGTTTAATACTGCTGTGTATCTCCTGTGTATTTTCAGCTAGGTAGTTATATAAGATGGCTTTATGTTGGATATGGCATTGTTTAGGTTTATTTACAATCATTGGCAGCTCAAATAAGACACATTTAAATGATTCCTCGTTCAATAGAATACCAAAGATCAGTTACAGTTATAGTTCTGGGTCTAAAATCCGATTGGCTAATATTTGTTTTTCAATATTTGTGCGGTTTGTGCATAATTAGTAATAGATATCATTATTTATTGATTAGTGTACCTATATACATGATTAGTGTCTTTTATCATAGCTGCTGTCACTGTACGAAATCAAAAAAAGAGGCCGTGCATTTCAGGTCCCTCATAATTTATCGTTTTAATTTATCTCATAAGATTTAAGTTTATGAATGAACAAATATGTTCATTGAGCCCAGAGAACAGTGATTTAACCCAAAACTGGCAAGAATGGAAAATGATCAGCAAAAAAAATAATTTCATGTCACTTATTATTATATCATCTGGACGTAAATAAAACATTCTCAAAGGATTTTTTGAAATATTTGATATATTTTGGATTTTATGAGTTGTATCTCCCAGGATACGTTGCCCTATGAGGATATAAAAACAGCCATCAATAATTCTGTGATTTATTTGATGCAAACAAATATGTAATATTCAAAATATGCTGCATGTGTGACATGTCTGTGTCCTAAAATTGAGGCACAGACATTTCTTGTATTTTTACATTTCTGAACTGTCTAGTTTTCATTCTCAGGGGTGGGGAATTCCACCCCTTGAGCTCCACTGTCTTGCACGGTTTAGCTCCATCCTTAAACTATCATATAATGTAATTTATGTAACAACATATAATTTTTATGTAATCCTAAATCACGATCAAGGCTCAGAAACGTAGCAAGGAGATCGTTAAAAAAAATCCATGTGACATCAGTGGTTCAACTGTAGTTTTAAGAAGCTACGAGAATACTTTTTGTGCGCAAAGAAAACAAAAAGTTAAAGACTTTATTCAACAATCCGTCTCCTCCGCGTCACCTTATAATGCCATTTTAGAGAGTATCGCATACGTAAACAACGTATGCTGTTCTGTGTCAGCAGCACCGTACGTGTGTACATTGATTATGCTTTGATTTGAACGTAAACAACGTATCCGCTTACATACGAAGGAGGCGAATTGTTGAATAAAGTCGCTAACTTTTTGTTTTCTTTGCACACAAAAAGTATTCTTGTAGCTTCTTAAAGCTACTGTTAAACCACTGATGTCACATGGATTTTTTTTAACGATCTAATGCTACATTTCTGAGCCTTGATCGTGATTCAGGATTACATAAAAATTATATGTTGTTCAAATACGTTCAAATCAAAGCATAAATCAAAGCATGGTGGTTGAGGAGATTCCCCCTTCTATGTAAAGCGCTTTGAGTGCCCAGAAAAGCGCTATATAAATGTAAGGAATTATTATTATTATTATTATTATTATAAACAACATAAACACGTACGGTGCTGCTGACACAGAACAGCATACGTTGTTTACGTATGTGATACTCTCTAAAATGGCGTTTTAATGTGACGCGGAGGAGACGAATTGTTGAATAAATTCGTTATTTATATTTTCTTTGCGCACAAAAAGTATTCTCGTGGCTTCTAAAATTACGGTTGAACCACTGATGTCACATGGATAATTTTAGCGCTCTCCTTGCTATGTTACTTAGCCTTGATCATGTTAGGATCCTTGCTGTCTATGGGAGGGTCAGAGAGCTGTCGGAATGCAGCAAAAATATATTAATTTGTGTTCCGAAGATGAACGAAGGTATTACAGGTTTGGAACGACATGAGGGTTAGTAATTAATGACATAATTTTCATTTTTGGGTGAACTATCTCTTGAATGCAGCGCTGCGCAGACCGATCGGTGTATCATCAAAGAACCGCGAGAGCGATAAGAGAGCAGACCGCTTTTTATGCTTTCGAATCGCTCTCGCGATACTTTAATGAGTCTGACATACTTCGATCAGTGTGCACAGCGCCGCTTCAAGTTGAGCACACCTGTTAGCTTTAGGCCAAACTGACAAAAGGAGCACAGAAAATTTGAACCAAGTCATGTGACCGCCATACTCCAAATAACCTCAACTATGGTAATGATAATAGTATTGGATGAAAAATTCTTCCTCGCGCCTCCTACAAGAGACTAAAGAATATGTATCCTGTGGTGCACGTTGCCTGCTTAAGGGTTAAATGTCCATTTGGACTAGTCTGTATCAGTCGAGCGCCCCCTGTAGTGTAGAGGTAGAAAGCCAGATTGTCCAAGTTCAACGGCCACCGCGCCCAGCAGGAGTGCGGCGCAGCAACGTCACTTCCGCTTGTTTGGGAGGCTCGAGGAACGAGGACGCTTCCGTGCGTTTCAGCTGGTTATTTACTTCGGATGGACCCGGTAAAGTAATAAAAACAAGAATTTCGAGTACCTCAAAGATTCGCACGAAGCATCGAGCAGTTCTGAACGTAAACAAAAGTTTAACGGCCCCGTTGTTTATCCTCGAGTAAAAAACGAAGTGAATAAGTTGAGGTAAGTTAAGCGCTTTTACCTGTTGTTATTGTGGGTTTCTAGCCATTAAACCATTAGCATACAAGCAAGCAAGCAAACATTTTTTTATGTTTAGCGAATGTTTTAAACGAGAAAGCAAAGTACGACAGGTAGTGTGGAACTAATACCACGCTCCTCCAGAACATGTCAGGATAGAATATTACCACACTAAGTTAAGTAACTTTTGTAATCTTTCATCAGTTAGTTTCTTATAACAGACTTTATTTGAACATGCTCATCTTCCAGGGCTGTGGGGCATAAACCACAAGTGAAAACAAGCAGGACCATATGAAACTTCCGCCAGAAAATGGCTACGCCGGCTGTAGTTTCCACGGATGGAGCGAGCTCCAGTAAGAGAGCATTTCATTTCCTCTTCGTGTTTATGACACATTAGTGTAAGGTAGATGAAGTTATTGTGCTCTGGCTTCAAAGAATGAATCTCATGCAAATCAGTCTTGTGTTTTAAAGTAAGAAATATATAACTAGATTTGTTGAGCCCATGTGGAAGCAGTGACCACACAGAGCTATTTATTGTTATTATTATTATTATTACCTGGTGAAGATTTTGATGTGTGCTGGCAGGACGTAGTTCAATAACTAACATTTTTCTTTTTGCGCCCTTCAGTTTAGCACACATGCTGATTTTCTAGTCATTACATCTAAATATGCATGAATTTTGCAGATATTCAGTAGTTCCCAAAGTTTTTAGTGGCACAGATAAAATATAAATGTGTATTATAATGCTCAGACAAGTGATGTTTGCTTTCTAACAAAATAAGATATGAAAAAGGTGCTTACTTTAATTATTATTTCATTAGTATGGGAGCCATGGGACAAAAAGGGGTAATTGAGACTTTTTATGCCACAATTTAATTCAACAAAAAACTCACAGAGACATAAGCTAAGAAGAACTGCAAGATATAAACGCAATTCTAAGACGAAAAGCAATAATTGTGAAATATAAAGAATTTCACAATTGTGAGTCAACCTTTTTTATTTTTTTTATTTCATGGTTAAAAAAAAGCCTTCCATATATTAGTGATAGTCAAGTTAGAAAGTTTCCTGTTTTTTTTTTATTTATTTTTTTTTGTTTGTTACTGTTGTCACTCTTCAGATGTCTTTATTTTGGAGGTTATTTCAGCAGAGAGGTACATGCACATGTGTGCCCGTGTTTGCATATGAACTCAATTTGAATATCAGTGTTGTAGACTGTCTGTAGTAGGCCTGTGACTCCCTGGGTTGTGCTCGTCTTTGTTATTTTGAGCGTAGTGCCACCACGCACTCAGCTGTTGTGATTGGGTTACACAGTGTTTTCTTGGAAGAACAAAGGAATTGAAACCCAGGTGTCTGTGCATGCTGCATGCTTACACTCATAGTTGTGGTTAACGACACATCTCAACTCAGTGTGAACGGCTTTCTTTTGCATTTGCATTTATTTTGCATTTTATTTGTAGTGCAGTTTTTCACACAAAAGCAAAAAAAAAAAACACCCTCAGGCCACTTAAGAGGTAGATGAGTTTTGTTCTTCAACAGAACAGTTCAGGAGAAATTTATCATTACATCAGTTGCTGACCAACGGATCCTCTCTAGTGAATGGGTGCCGTGAGAATGAGAGTTCAAACAGCTGATAAATCACATCACAATAATCCACAACATGACTCCAGTCCATCAAGTAATGTCTTGTGAAGTGAAAAGCTTCCTGCTTGTAATAAACAAATCTATGAAGACATTTTTAACTTGGATTTTGATGTGAGAGGACTTTTTCACTAAAAGAAGTGTTATTATATTATAACTATTATAATGGAGTGGTGTGGATTATTGTGATGTTTTTGTCAGCTGTTTGGATACTCTTTCTGACGGCACCCTTTCACTGCAGAGGATCCACTGGTGAGCAAGTGATGTAATGCTGATTTTTTTCCAAAGCTGTTCTTGTTAAGAAATAAATTGATCTATATCATGGATGGCCTGAGGGTGAGTAAATTTGAAGTACATTTTCAATTTTAGGTTTACTATTTCTTTAAAGTGTTGGTATCTTAAAACGGCATGATTCATTGATGTCATTAGCTAGTAATTCACAAAATTAAGAAACAACACAGAAGCTAGACTGAATTTTTAATCAAACCAATAGAACATGTCTAAGAAGTACAGTCTAATGCTTCACATAGTTGAAGTATGCGCTGTGCATTCTTGAATTTTTGATTGGCAAGAATCTTTTAGTTAATTGTAATCCAGCTAGCTACAAACCATAAATCAATCAGAGGGCACCATATAATGCCTAATGGCTTTTTCCACTATTAATTTGCATTATAAAATTTGGGTGAGACGTTTTTTTTTTTTTCTTGGACTCCATAGGTACTCCTGGAAATCGAAAGATGGCTTCCTCTGAGGTAATTATATGCTTCTCTATTGCTTTAATAATAGTTTCACATTCACTTTTTGTCCCATCCACTTTCTGTGGTTATTGGCCAATTTATTTATGGCTCCTGTTACATACTGTAACTGTTTTCCTAATCAGTGCTAGCAGACATCTAAATTTTGTCTACAATGTGATTTTTGGACTCTCTGCCGTCTTCTTTTATTTCTGTTTATTTCTCATGAATCAGCACAGCTCTTGATGCGGGTCTTGATTTACATCCATTAAAGTGTTCACAATATATCCTGCATAACTTCTGTGCTACTTATGTTACTTTATTCTTGAGATCAATTAGGTTTGTTTGTTTTTTGCCGTTTCGTTTAGAATAAACAGTGTTTTCTTTTTTAAATTGATTTGGAACTGGAATAAATCACAATTTTAAATAAAAAAAATGTAATATTAAGACTATAATATAATTGTCTATCAGCCATGTACAGAAAAATCCCCTAGTGAAATCAGTGATGCTGCAATGTGTTATAGAATTGCATCGTTGTATAATTTGTTCAAATTGTTTTTAACATCCTAAATAAATGATTAATAACTGAAATATTCTGATGTTTTTGTCTTCTTGTCTGATGTGTTTACTGAGCAATCATATATCTTTCAGCTTCTCAGCATCTCTGGTTCATCCCAGATGAACAAAAAGACCATGGGCCACAGAGGAATTGACCCCACTGGGGAAACCACATATAAAAAGGTACGAGCTGTGGATATCCAGATTTTATATCCTCATTTTGAGTACTGCTACATATACACTGTAAATATTTAAAAATAGAAGTTTGTAAGAGGTGGGACCAGATCAAACGTATCGGCAGTTCAACTTCCAATCTCCGTGTCATTATGCACATTCCTGAATCTGTCAGATCTTCCTGCAACACATATATTATTGTTGTCTTCACTGTTCTTTGTATGGCACCATGAAGAAGATAAAGCCTAATAAATGGCATGGGCAGGCACATACAGATAAGACCAGCAGGCCTTGAGTTATTGCTACTCCCTTTCAGTTTTATTAAATCACATGTGTCTTTTGTAGGCCTTCAAACAAGATGTATGTATCAGTGTTATATTTTTAAATTAACCTGGAGTAGTTCCAGAAGAACTGTCTTGTTATTTTCTGTATTGCACACGAACACATTCTTATTCTGTTCTTCATGTGCCCTCCATTGGAACTCTTCAGACCACATCATCTGCTCTAAAGGGGGCCATTCAGCTGGGCATCACACACAGTGTGGGAAGCTTGAGCCAGAAGCCAGAAAGAGACGTGCTCATGCAGGATTTCGAAGTGGTAGAAAGCATCTTCTTTCCCAGGTTTGTGTGTCTGCATAAAAGTAACCTTGAAGAACTTTTCATTAGTAGTCACACTGTGTACATAAATGTGCTTGTTTTTGTCTTCCTCTTAGTCAAGGCAGCAACTCAACTCCAGGTCATCACCATGGTGACTTCAAGTTTAAAACATATGCTCCCATTGCGTTCCGCTACTTCAGAGAGATGTTTGGGATCCGACCTGATGACTACCTGGTAATCTTGTTTGTTCACAAAATAGGGTCACCCTGGTTTCCTGGAAAAATCTGTTTTTTTTTTTAGGTGTGGAATTGTCATTGGAATTTTTTTTTAGGGATAATATGAATATTCATTTTTGAAACTGGTCTGAAATATTTCATAAGCTAGAACTTGCTGTTGTGTAGAGTTAAACTTGTGAATGATTCATTATCACTGGATTCTGAATCGAAACGATGTCTGGAAAAGCCAAAAGCACTTCTCAGTGACACTGCGTTTAGTTCAATGGACACCTGCAAGCCTCCAGTCATATGTTAACTGCTGTGCGTGTGTGTGTGTGTTTTCTGCAGTACTCTCTTTGTAATGAACCCCTTATTGAGCTATCTAATCCTGGAGCGAGCGGGTCTCTCTTCTACGTATCTAGTGATGATGAGTTTATCATTAAGACGGTACAACACAAAGAGGCGGAATTCTTGCAAACACTCCTGCCAGGTTACTTCATGGTAAGTGTGTATTTCTATGTTTTAAAAAAATCTCAACACTTCTTGTTCATTTTATCATAACATATTAAGCGCAGTAGTTTCCACCACAATTCACTTTTCATCTTCTAGAACCTGAACCAGAACATGCGTACGCTGCTTCCTAAGTTCTACGGCCTCTACTGCGTTCAGGCTGAGGGGAAGAACATCCGAATTGTAGTGATGAACAACCTGCTGCCACGCGCTGTACCCATGCACCTTAAATTTGACCTGAAGGGCTCGACATGCAAGCGACGTGCTTCACCGAAAGAAAGGGCCAAGGATTTGCCTACGTACAAAGACCTAGACTTCATGCAGGACATGCCTGAGGGCATATTGCTGGAGAGTGACCACTACAATGCCCTATGCAGGACTATTCAGAGAGACTGTCGGGTAAGAGTGTGTGTGTTGTAGACCGAAGCTGACATATTGTAAGAGGAAAGAAACGTAAGCAAGGATGGCGGAACATTGTCCTTGAATTTTGCTTACAAATTTTGGATTGTCAGAGTAGTATGCTTTAAAAGGGTGGTTGACTGCTTTTTTTCTAGGCTTGATTGTGTTTATGGGGTGCAGTCTAACATGCGTTAATGCTTCGTTTAAAAAAAAAAAAGTATTCTTTTTTTCACATAATTTACCTTTATTCTACACTGCACTGTCCCTTCTCCTTTGAACGCGCCGATCATTTCCTGTTTTTATGAAGCCCCTCCCTCATAAATACGCGATGGGCTCGGATTGGTTCGCTGGCCCAGTGTGTTGTGATTCGCTAGATTTGCGCCTAGTGCACGTCTAAATGTTACGCCCCTCACCTCAGTGCATGTGCTCCTGTTGAATTGTAAACAATGATGTCGTCAATATTGCTTATCAATTTGAGCCCGATTGAGACGCAGAGGATATTATGGCGCTTTTCCATTGCATGGTACGACTCGACTTGGTACGGCTCAGTACGGCACGGCTCGGTTTGCGTTTCCACTGCAGTTTAGTACCGCTTTAGAGTGGGCGGGATTATTCACATGTCGTTAGTTGCGCCGCCTCTATTGCCGCGACTCCTAAAAAACGTTTTCATTCCGCGTCGCCCCATCAAGCTCTCGCTGGATCCGCTCCTCTGCTATCAACGAGAGGAACGTCTGTACTTCCTCAACAGGGGGAACAGACACTTTTTGGTTGTTAAAAAAAGGTGCGCTCGTTCAAAACAGTTGCGTTCGATCCTTCGCTGGCTGTGCTAATTTAAATCTAGCGGTTCTTTTGTGTTTGTGTCGCAAGTTCAGTGACGCAGGTAGTGACGATTCTCTCCGGCCAATACCTGATCAGCAGAGTTTACACGTCACGTTTTGGTAACGGTACGGTTCGCTTGGAACCCCAACCGAGGTGGTACTAAAAAAAGTACCAGGTACTGTACCCAGTGGAAAACCCCCCAAAAGTGAACCGTACTGAGCCGTACCGTGCCGTACCATGCAGTGGAAAAGCGCCATTAGTGAAGAGGATCACGCAGAACCTGTGCAAGCACGGCTCTTAATGGTATGTTTTTTAATTTGTTGTTGTCTCATACTTTTAGATTGCGTTGTTATTTGTGAATGCTACTGCTTATGTTAGCTTTTAATATACAGTCTGATCCTGATTAATTTGATCCTGATTGCAGGGGATGCGAGAAACAGGATTGAGCACTGCTGCTTTAGAACATTGATTTTGAAACTTGTAAATCCATTAGAATCGTTAGAAGACAGAATCG
>NW_015637156.1:1994896-2005031 GCF_001515625.1 Sinocyclocheilus rhinocerous
ATTAGAATCGTTAGAAGACAGAATCACGATTCATATATGAATAGATTTTTAAGTGCATCTCTAGTTTTCTCTTCCTCTTCTCTAAAGCAGCACAGCATGGCCTCGCCCCCTTTGCTGCATATTCCCGGGGGCGGGGTTTAGCAGGGTTTGCGATGTCACAAACGCGGGAAGTAACTTGTTGTAGTCCCTACGAGCCGTTTTGGTAGGCATTAAACTGCCAGAATTTTAAAAGAAGATATCTCCGTTTGCATTGAACTTTCAGCATTGTAACTTTGCAGATATTGTTTATGCTCAAACAGCAACATTACACACTAACTAATGTTAAAAAGTGAAATCGCTATCAACCACCCCTTTAAGATACATCTGTGCCTTTCACATGGTTCTCATGGGTTCACACATGGTTTTGCACATTCGTGGTAGCTTAATTCATTTAAAAAAAAAAAAAAAAACTGTTGTGATTGAATCACTCTAGGTTTGCATCTTGCTGCATGTGCCTTTCTATATTCCTGTATGTTTAGGTACTGCAAAGTTTTAAAATCATGGACTACAGTCTGTTGATGGGTATCCACAACTTGGACCGGGCAGGTGAAGAGGCATCTACTGCAGTGCCCGATACCCAGAAAAAGGCACAAGGCCAGAAGCCCCTATACTGTACAGCCATTGAGTCTATTCAAGGGGAATCCAAGGGCAATACTTCACCACAGCCCTATGAAAGGTTAGTGATCCACCTTTGGCTGGCATCTTGAATCTGCAAAACACCTGGTGGGACACTTTAAAATAGTACAAGACTGTCTAAATGTGTATGGCAATAGAGCCTGTTTTAGAGAGTTTTACAATATCATTCAAAAGTTTGGGGTTGGTAAGTGTTTTTTTTTCCTTCATATTTTTTAAATAAGTTTCTTACGCTCAAGACTGCATTTATTAACAGTAACATTGTGCAATTTCAACTTTAAAATACAATTTAATATATTTTCAAATGTAATTTATTCCTGTGATGGCAAACTCAATTAGCCATTACTTCAGTCTTCAGTGTCACATGCTCCTACAGAAATCATTTACTAATAGGTAGGGATGTAGCGATATTATCAATATCGCGATAGCTAAACTGTCTCGATATTATCGTGGTCACATGACGATATGAAACGATAGATCTTCCGGGCAAAAAGTGTAGTTTTTAAAATATATTTGTTTTAGGCCATATTGCTTTGGCACAGTCTTTGTCGAACAAACTAAAACCGAATTCATTTATTGCACGTGCTGTGAGTTTAGCGCGCATTTGGGAACGCAATAGCCACCAGTTAGGCTTTATTTTCGTGGCAGATGAGTACAGCGTTTCACTAGATTTATAGCGAGATACGTTTTTGTTTTTGTAGGCCTGTTTTCACTGAAGCTGGAGTTTTCCTTCAAAATAAAAGCTCTACTGCCGTTTCCGTCAAAATAAAAGCTTAAAAGTGCAGTATGAATGGCTGACAGCTAGCGGTTTAAATGGGTAACGTTACTGCAGTCCAAATTCAAAATATCTCTTTCAAGTGTTGAAATTAGGAAAGAATTTTTGTAATTTCCGTACTGTAGTGTAAAGCAAAAAAAAAATATATATATATATTTCTGTGAAATATTCATTTTCATTTATTTTACAGTGCAATTGTTTTGCAATATATGGCTACTGCTGTCATTGTTGTTATTATTATTATTATTCTATTCTAATTTGTTTGGCTTTCTAAAACACCGGTGTGAATGTAATTTAGACTGAGACAGTATATCAGAAAAAAAGAGGGTTGAGTCCCCTTTAAAGTTCAGGTACAAGTCAATTCACTGACTTTTTTTCTGACTTATGTTTTCTCTTAATTTTTAACTCTCAAAGTGCATTAGATAGAATAATTTAACTTTAAAATGTACAAAATGTAAATTTTTTCCCCCAATTCTTCATTTGTCTTTTTTTCTTTTTAAATATCGCTAAATATTGTATCGTGGACTTCATATCGCAATAATGTCATGAGATTTTGATATCGTTACATAATAAGTTAATTGGCTATTAGGTGACTAGTCAATCAATGTGCCACACCCTTGGTTTAGAGCTGCAATTTTACTGTTAATATTATTATTACTGTGAAATTATTACTTGTGCTTGCACATTTGTTAATGTGTGATATTTGTTCTTTATTTGCAGCATGGGAGGAATTCCAGCATTTAATTCAAAAGGAGAAAAATTGCTGGTTTTCATCGGCATCATTGACATCCTTCAGTCTTACAGGTAAACTGTATTTCCATATCTTTGCATTTTCTCCAAAATAAATTCCTATAATTTGTTAATAACTGTATGTTTAGGCTTGTGAAGAAGTTGGAGCACTCATGGAAAGCTCTGCTGCATGATGGGGTATGTCTCGTACTTTATATCAAACATTGCATGAAGACTAACTATACAAATGTATTTTGTGCGTTTATTTATTTATTTATTTTTTCACTCTCCGCTATTTTATATTTCCTCTGCAGGACACTGTATCTGTGCACCGGCCGAGTTTCTATGCCGATCGTTTCCAGAAGTTTATGTGCAATACAGTCTTCAAAAAACCTACTTGTAAGTTTGATAGTCACATTGAAACATCTGCAACGGATGCATTAAAGGGCTAATGCATTAAAAAATTGTATTCTTCTATTAGTGAAAACGTCTCCCTCAAAGAAAAGTCGAGGAGGAACCATGGGACCTGGTGGGAAGAAGTCAAACATTTCAGTATCTGGACTATCACAACAACAGTCCCTTCCTGTAGCAGCAGAACAAACACAGCCACAACAGACGACAGCGCAGCTGTGCAGCAGTGGAGCTGTGTCCCTCAGCCCAGACACTCAAGGAGACAGCGGTATGAGAAGACATTGAGAGATAGGAGAGAAATGGGAAGGATAAGCAGGATAGCCTACCAAGATAGCAGTCAAATGAGCCTTTAAATGCTTGTGCTTTCCAATATCATTCTCTCGTGATAAGAATATCTTCTAAATGCCTTAAATGTAAATCATTAGCCATGTTTCTAGACTGGTTGAGATTGCTCAAGGAAATCTTCTTTGAGTTTCCTCACTGGTTCAGTGTGAAGATGTAAATACTCAAATTTTATACTGTTTTCTGAATAGATTAAAAATTAAACATTAAAAACTGAAACACAGATAACTGGATCAAATGATTCAAGTGAATTTTGGCATCACAACATTATATTGTACATTATGAAAAATTTATATTTATTTTAAGATTACATTTAACAGTGCTTTTAAATTTAGTTTATAAAGTTAATATAAAGGCAAAAGGTAATATACATGTACAAATAGAGGAAACGAGCATGCAAAATAAAAAAAAATAAAAAATCTGTTTTCTAAATACATGTTAGTGATTTTTTTTGCAAACAATTCATCTATGTATGCAATGCATATGCTGTTTTTAGACTTTTTGACTGTCATTTTTTTTATTGAAATATAAATATTCCACTCCGCCCCTGCAAGCTCTTGTCCACAAGCTTTCACTTTTGAATGCAACGGCTATATCCCAAAATCCTGTCAACAACCTATTTCTAGGGGGAAAAAAGTCCCTACCTTATTTTATTTATTCTGTTACACTCAGGTATACTTCAAAATACGGAAGAAAATGTCCTTTCCAATTCATTGCAAATTTGAATGGCTACTGATATATTAGAAGAACATATTAAATATTGGCCTAAATAATATGAAACTGATATGTTGTGCATCTCTAATTGTGTTATTTTCATGATTGTTAATGACCATGTCCTCTATGCAGAGTTTACTTTTTGCATTCAAGCTACTTGAGGGTCTTAACTCTTAGGCCAGGGTTGCTCAACTTGTCCTTGAGAGTATGGAAAGCGTTGTTCATGCTATGCTTTGTTTGATTTCAACACTAGCAGATTGCATGATAACTTTGTGTAGTTTAATAGTCAGATGCCCTTGTGTACTGATAACGGAGCAAATAATAGCTGTAAACGTCTGCCCCCTACAGCACATGCATGGACAATGTCAGCATTGTTCTCATAATTCAGGAATCAATAAAGTCTTCAGTTCTCTCTGAGGTTTATGCATTTGAATCATCTGACATTGTAGAAGCCTAAATTGAGTCATCAGCTAGTAGTGAAAAGCAGATTTGTAGTTCAGTCTTTCCTGTCATTGTTCCTTTCAAATCATTGTTGACTAAGGAGCGCTTACTCTTTTCTCTCGTCTTTCCTCAGGTGTGCAGACTGCTCGTCCTGACCTGCTCCCACAGCAACTGAATGAAGATGAGATCACAAGTAGCTCAGCTGATACGACCCTGTCAGCAACCTCTCCTGGAAGCTTTTGGCCCTCAAACACTCTAGCTCTGAGGTAAGTGGTTTAACAAGATTTGGTTGAATTTGTTTAAAAAAAAAAGTGAGCTACTACTAATAATACTATGTGTTGATTCTATGACATGCTGATGCACTCTGTCTTTTCACACATAATAAACATTTACTGACATTTCTGTTGATTCAAGTTCATTTCATTCCCAGTCGTAGCAGTATAGCTGCCCAGTCATCAGGGGAAAGCTTGGATGTGGAAGTCATTTCACTCAGTGAGATTGTTCCTCAGACAAGCACGTCAGAAGTAAGAGACATTTTGTTCTGGGCCCCAATCTGTTTCAGTGTAGACTAAACACAGTCACGCTTGATATTTTAGGAGTGTTTTGAATGTCCTGCAGCAGTGGCTCGCAAATAGTTGGTTGCAATTGCGAACAGTTATGATTGACTTTATTGACTTTACTTTTCATATGAATCATTTTGCATATTGTTCAGGCTATGCATGGTAATATTAATGCAATTTAATGTTTGATTTTAAGACTTCATTTTTAACCATTTTGCTACGGTATTGGTTCACCACTTGATATCTATTATAAAATCTGAAACCATTTGGGCAATGCTGCTCTATCATGCCAACAAATACGAAATGTGAAATGAAAGGTTCTCTTTGTCTCTTTTACAAATCCTTGATTGCAATGTGATCTTTGTGTCATTTAATAGTCCTTATGTGTGCCGATAAAACAGAAAATGAGAGCTGCCTTTTACAAAGCATGCATTGCTGGATTATTCGTCTTAGTCATTCTGCATATTCTGCAGAAGTTTAATTTATTCTTTCTCTTGCTATTGCAGTGAAAGACTTTGGATGAACAGGACAAAATAAAGCCCTCAAGCACAAAGATTTACTCTCTTTTAAGGACATCAGAACAGAAAGAAAAAGAAAAACATAAAAGTAAGATGGACTTGGTGTAAACACCTGGGGAAGTGGAAACCAGAGAATTTGGAGAACAAAAGAGAGTAGTGCACATGTTCATAAAACTGTAAAGACGTAAGGATAAAGATATTCTCCCCCTTTTTTATATATGTATTTTTTTGGATGTCAACAGTACTGCATCCAATACTGCTGCTATGAAATGGAACCAAACGAAGATGCCACTGTAGTACCTCAACAGTGTGATATCACTGTTCTCAAACAGTGCCATATTTACAGGAACTTCCAGAACCTGATAATGTTAACAGCAGAAGTAAAGTGATGAACGTCACGTGACCTGCTCTTGGAGAGCAAGCAGGTCTTTTGAGTACCTCTGTGAGAGTTTTCTAGTGGACTTCATTTGACCATGCATCTTTTTTCTCTTAGTTTGCCAAGGAGACGAATCTACAGGAGTCATGTTATTTACTTTGTTAAGGGACAAAAGGAAATCTGATTGATTGTGAGTTTTTATTGCCTATTTTAAAGACATTTTAGGAATATGGCAAGATTATCAAAAAAAAAAAAAAAAACGTAGGATGAGTCAAGCCAGATCAGGTTTCCTGAACAATCACATAAGACACTTTTAAAATCTATAAAATGTATTCGACTTGGTTTTATGAATCGATTCGATTGCAGTACTGTGATATTTTATTGGATATTTAAATGTGCCTTAATCACAAGAGTTATTTTGTCTTGTCATGAACAGGAAGCCTTTTACCATGCATGATGACTGTGAGTTAACTGCACAATTGCATGGTCTCCTCAAGTGTGGAAAAAAAACAGTCAGTTGACTATTGTTGACTATTATCATATACTTATTTAAAAAATATATTTGGAGCTTGCCAAGAAAATGTTTTTACTAGTTTTATTTGCATTACATTGTTTGCGAGAGAGAAACAAAAGTAAACACAGGGTAAAAAGATACCACATATTAAAGACCAAATTCAGTATTTCGGCATGCGGGACTAATTTTTAGATTTTTCTTTGTTTAGCATTGAATTTAAAATGGTTGTTTTTTCTAGGGCACAATAATACTTCATACCTGGCAGACTAGCTACTGTAAAACATAGCATCTGTACTTCAGTATCTTTTTATGTTTACATAAACCGGGTAGAATAGGAACTTATCTTAAGGCCTTGGTTTTGTGAAGAGAGATAAAATCAAATTAAACCAAATCCTAAACCAAAACATTTTTCATTATTTTTGAACATGTTCATGCTAATCAGTAAGTCTGAATGCAGAGACATTGGTAATGAAGATGCAAATAATTTTTAAGTTAAGTAAGGGATCATTGCTGGATTTCTTTTTCTGTGACAATTTTTATCAACAAAAGAAACATTCCTGTACAAAGTCATATTTATTTGGATGTTTGCATGTAATTTATTTCTTTATCTCTACTTCTAAAGTGTCTGATACTCGATGGCTGTGTAAATTTGTTTGGGAAGCTGAATGCGTTTTTTACTGTACACTCACAATCTGGGATTCTTGTGCAATTGCTGTTTATTCTGAAAATGCTGCCTTCATTCTTATTGTCTTATCAAACTGAGAATTGTGTTAAGTAGTAGCTTTAAATGAAAATATTCCTCACTCTTGCAATGACATATTCATGTATTACTGCTCTCTTTCAAAGGATATTAATACATCCCAACAAGCTTTTTAAATTTATTTATTTTATATGTATTTTATTATTTATTTATTTTTCACTTGGTAGATCTCGGTGAGTTTCTCATTTGAAAAGTAGATCCCCACACAAAAAAGTGTGGGTACCCCTGGTCTAAAACAACAGCTCCAGTGGCGTAGATAGTTCTTTTTGACGCGGCCAACCCGAGGTCGAATCCGCCTTTTGTCGAACTTTTTTTCACCTTCCCTTTTCAAATCTCATATCACACTGGAAAGGCATATATTTTCAAGAAAAAATTAAGGAAATAATCGAAAAGTTGAAAATAAAGTATCTGGTAGGAGTAGGGAGGGCTTACAGGTGCATCTCAGTAAATTAGAATGTCGTGGAAAAGTTCAGTAATTCAACTCAAATTGTGAAACTCGTGTATTAAATAAATTCAATGCACACAGACTGAAGTAGTTTAAGTCTTTGGTTCTTTTAATTGTGATGATTTTGGCTCACATTTAACAAAAACCCACCAATTCACTATCTCAACAAATTAAAATACTTCATAAGACCAATAAAAAAAAACATTTTTAGTGAATTGTTGGCCTTCTGGAAAATATGTTCATTTACCGTACATGTACTCAATACTTGGTAGGGGCTCCTTTTGCATTAATTACTAAGATGGCTTTAAGAAATTTGAATGAAAATTATTTTAACTCAATACGTTATAATTGCATACTGTTTATTATAAAACAGTATGCAATTATAACTACAATACTGAGGTGCAGATAATCGCCGCCACTCTTTGCACTAAGTAGTATAAATAGCAGAAAATCCTATTTTAACTGTAAATAGAATCTATAGCTATTTCCACTAGCATATTGCTAATAGCATATGCTCAAAAATACTGCTATTTTCACTTAGTGTAAATAGAATCCATTGCTATTAGTGTAAAAAGCATCTACCGCTATGCTATTTACACACTTAGTGCAAATAGTCGCTGCCAAAAAGTAAACTTCATGTGTTATGCTTTACCAACAGATAATATCTTAAAGCCTGTTAAAGGCAAAGTGTTTTGTGTTTTACATTTGAACTTAAAATCGTTTCAAACCTGTATGATGTTATTTTTCTGTGAAAAGCATGAGATGTTAGTCAAAAGCAGGGCTTGCCAACTCTCACGCAAATTGACACTTTTCTCACGCCACACATCCATTTTCTCACGCAGTCAAAAGCATCCTCAGTTAAAACTATAATAATAGGATATTGGCGAAAAAAAATGTGGTAAAGGCTCCAGTGCGTATTTGTGTTTGCTCTCTGGAAAGCGTCAAGATTCTTTACAACGTGTTTTCGTAGCGCTGAGCAATGTAACGTTAGCCAAACACAGACTCCTCTCACTGTTACACGATGTAAAGTAAATAAGAGATTCATTAATTATAAAGGAACTTTTTGAGATCGCGATGAACTGAAGTAAGTGACATTTTTAGTGATTTTTAAAGGAATGGCTATTTGCGCACATTCTAATCCGTTCAGAATTTGAATAAAAGTTGTTTTTCGTGCTGCTAACGGCCATATATTCGTGGGTTTCAGTCACGTGACTTTTTCGTTGCGGCCGCCATCTTTAGGACCTTGCGTAGCCTCTCCTTGGTAATCGGAAACCAAAATAACACTTAACCAACAACGGGAAAATAATGGTATTTAAAAAAAAAAAAAGGGATTAGATCCTTATTTACTGTCAAGCGAACTGCTGACTCCACTAAAGTCTAGTGAAAACTTACCAACTTGACGTTTGCTGATAGGCTGTTTACATCTACCTCATACACAATCCCTCTCCGTACACTCGGGCCATTTTCAGTTAAAATTTCACCTGCTAGAGACTTGTCCATCGGCCCGGATCCATCTGCACTTTCAGATTCTGGGCCGAATCAACCGGACCAGATGCGACAATATATATATATATATATAGACAAACTAAATCAGTTGTGTAATATCACATTAAAATACCAGTTTATACTTCAGAGATTTAACTTTACTTCAGTGCTTTATGGTGGGGTAAGGTAAAATGCTGGCTCAATTTACCCCTCATCATTTGGCTCACTTTGCCCCATAGCTGCCATTTTGGAAAAACCTAGCTTGCTTACCATTTCAGGCTAATATTTAGCTAAATGATTTGCATGGTATTATATGTTGATAAATCACCTATATGCATCATAAATATTTCTTAGACCTGGATAAATTTACTTTGATGTAACAGCCATTACATCTGTTATGCTAAAATTTTATTTTGACAAGTAAATGGGTGCCTTCCACTCCTCCCGTGAGTTTCTTCTTTTCACAGTCTGGCAGAAATTATGAGTGGTTCCAAAATATTTGGTCACATGACTGTAAAAGTGTATACAGTTGGCAAGATACAAGGGGTGGGTCAATTTCCCCAACTCTCCCTATAACATTAACTACTAGGCATGTCCAGATGTCAGACAAAAACTCTGGTGTTTATTATAAAAACTCATCTATGCTTACGAGAAATATTTAATCAAAAGAATCCAATACACCCACATCTCTTGGTAAATAATCCATTGTGATTTGCTGTTATCACAGCCCAGAGCACAGCACAGCAGATTGACGGAATTGCAATTCGGTCCTACAAATGGCGGCCGCACCACTGTGTGACGTCACATGAAACCTATGAATACCCAGTTGCAATTATTTTAAAAAGTAATGACTAGTAAATCTAGGAATTCGTAAAAAGTTAATAGTTTTGCAGCACTGCAACAGCTATTTTCCATAATTTAATATAGAAACACAGTAGGGGAAAGTGGGGTAAAGATGAGCCTTTTTTTTTTTTTTTTTTTTTTTTTTTTTTGGCTCACTTTGCCCCATAGCTGCCATTTGGGGAAAAAACTAGCTTGCTTACTAATTCAGGCTAATATTTAGCTAAATGATTTACATGGTTTTATACATTGCTAAATCACTTATATGCATCATAAATATTTTTAGACCTGGATAAATTTACTTTGATGTAACAGCCATTACATCTGTTATGCTAAAATTTTATTTTGACAAGTAAATGGGTGCCTTCCACTCCTCCCGTGAGTTTCTTCTTTTCACAGTCTGGCAGAAATTATGAGTGGTTCCAAAATATTTGGTCACATGACTGTAAAAGTGTATACAGTTGGCAAGATACAAGGGGTGGGTCAATTTCCCCAACTCTCCCTATAACATTAACTACTAGGCATGTCCAGATGTCAGACAAAAACTCTGGTG
>NW_015637156.1:2005077-2006529 GCF_001515625.1 Sinocyclocheilus rhinocerous
TTTTTTTTTTTTTTTTTTACTTATGTGGTAATCAAGATAAGGGAAATTGACGCAGAAGTACAATAAAAGTATCTAAAGTAATTTCAGGATGTTTCCTATCATTTTAGATGATATGATCAGAATGTATCTATGACAAAGGGTTCTAAAAATATGGCTTCTTATAAAAAAGTGTTTCTGTGGCTCAATTTGCCCCAGGGTGGGGGGAAGATGCACCGAGTGTAAATTGACCATCTGACTGAATCTGATTCAAACCCATGTGAAATTTTAAGATAATTTACCTCTCATTTTAAGAGTCTTGGCATGGTAGCTTTTCTGCAATGTCTAACCGGCCATTAGGGACTACAGGTGGAAAGATATATCTGATTATAATGTGATGAAAAGCAGCATCTGGTTCTTATCAGAGAAGGAAGGTGAGCCCTGTGACTCGGAAAGACTTTATGATCAGATCAAAGTCGTTATAGACGCGTCCCTGCAGCGTACGTGCTTGCGCTTGACTGGCAATAAGCCAGAGACTGCGTTCAGGGAGCGCTGGATAGGCTAGTATAAATTAATGGAGTAATAGCACAACTTACGACAAAAGAACCGAGATAAGAAAAAAACAACAAAAAACGAATTACATGATTCGTCTAGTAGCGATCTCCGCTCGTGAAAAGCGCTGCCCTGTCCGTTTGATCGCCGCCCAGCAGACACACGGAGCGGGCATGAGAAACTTCACTGGTGCTCGCCTCATCATCACTGTGACCGCTGCTGTTAAATATTCCTCACTTCTTTTGTTTGTCCGACACCGAGGTGCACCATGAGTGACGGATCCGCATCCCGCCACGAGCCTCGCACTCTGCCAACTCGATGTGCTTTCATTTTCATTTTTATAGCCTATGTAATAAACACCTCTCTGAGACCTGTTTGCGTCAGATCTCCATTGTTTTTGTTCGATCAGTTACATATTTTATTGCATGTGCATTTTATTTTATTTAAACCTCCATTAAGTTTAAAGTTAATCCATAAATCGACATTTAAATCTGAGTTTAAAGTTATGGTGTAACAGGATTAAAGTTAATCTTAAATATAACTTAAATCCAGGATCAAAATGATGGGTTAAAATGTAAACCTGCTTATTTTTAAAGGTTTAAAGTTTGGTGCAACAGAATTATGAGATAAACCTTGATTTAACCTAGATGAATCATTGCAAACCATTTAGCTATAATTTGAAGAAGAAAAATGCACATTAGGCCTAATGTCTGAAGTGGGCAAGCGGCAATAGGCCTAATGATCATTTACAATATAATTTGAAGAAGTGTTTCTTTCACAAAATGAGTATTGAATATATAACTATAAAATATACTATTTTTATATATACTATATGTTTCTCCCCCTTCACCAGGCACTCATGTCACTTTCATTTCTTTCAGGATAAATAAATGAATTCACGTGTTGTAAATCAGTCTGTAGGCC
>NW_015637156.1:2007427-2021314 GCF_001515625.1 Sinocyclocheilus rhinocerous
AAGTGAGCAAGCGGCAATAGGCCTAATGATAATTTAAAATATAATTTGAAGAAGTGTTTCTTTCACAAAATGAGCATTGAATATATAACTATAAAATATACTATTTTTATATACGGTATACTATATTTTTCTCCCTCTTCACCAGGCACTCATGTCACTTCCATTTCTTTCGGGATAAATGAATGAATTCACGTGTTGTAAATCAGTCTGTAGGCCTGTAGGCGCACATAGCCCCTAAATTTAGCGATCAACTATGCATATTATAAACGTAACATTTAATGTACAACATTTTTTTCTATTAAATGATTTTGTCTGGCTCATTGGCTTTGATATAACACCTAGAAGCATATATTCTTATGCACACATGCAAAGTATGTTGCAGCTGTTATTTCTATTAAATTAAGTTGTCTTTGCTATTCTGTTACTAATAAAATAGTTTTTTTTCACTGCTTGTCCTATTTTGGCACAATCCCTAAATTGAACTTGAGTAGTTTTACTGAGGGCACCCATCTCACATGAAATTGAACTATGTCAAACATAGGCCTATTCTACCTGCCTTCCTGATATAAATTACTATAAATTTGATATGGTAATTAATACTGAGACACTAATTTGGGCAAAGAGCACTAATGACTTGTTTAAGACTTGAAGCTAAAAGTTGAGGACTTGCAACTCGACTTGGACTTGCCTGTCTTGACTCGGGACTTGACTTGGGACTTGTCTGTCTTGACTCGGGACTTGACTCGAGACTTGAATGCAAAGACTCCAGATATATATATATATATAGTAACGCGAACTCCCACCACATGTGGGCGCGACAAATACAGTTCTACACCGCGTCCTGTAACAGAAGTACCGACGGAACCGTCAGCCAATCAGCTTTGCTGCTACAAATCTCGTCAATGTCCTACATCTGTAAGCCAATCAGCGACGCCGTGACTTTGGGAAACGGACTAGAGGATTTCCAAGATGGTGCTCGAAAGTACTATGGTCTGGTAAGAAATAAACAAACGCGTTGTTTTAGATATATTTGCGCTTTTTACATAGTTAATACTCCTCATAATTACTGTAAATACATAGGGTTTTTTGTTCAGTTTATTTGTTGTTCATGAATGACAAATGCTTTTCATCTTTCATGATTAGTCAATTGTGAATATTTTGGGTAATACAATTTACAATTTTTTTTCACCAAATCTTTTCCAGCTAGTAAAGTTGGCAAAGCGGTTGAAAAAAGAAAAGGTCAATGTCGATGTGATAAATTTTGGAGAAGAGGTAACTGGCATGAAACTTTTTTTTTTGACCACTTTAAAATCTTTTCCGATTTCCTTGCTTTGATTTTTCACTTTCTCTCTTGTAATCAATCTGTTCAGGAAGTGAACACAGAGAAACTGACTGCATTTGTGAACACTCTGAATGGAAAGGAGGGCACAGGTTCTCATCTGGTCACAGTGCCCCCTGGGCCCAGCCTGGCTGATGCCCTTCTGTCTTCTCCCATCTTAGCTGGTGAGGGTGGTACCGTGATGGGTGCAAGTGACTTTGAGTTTGGAGTGGACCCCAGTGCAGACCCAGAACTGGCCCTGGTAAGATACAAATTCTTCTTTTGTATAACTGCACTGAAGAACGAGTCCATAAACTTAACAGGTGAAATGTATCATTTATTTTACGGTGAAACTACTGATACATATGTTAAATATGCAGAATGATCGTGAGTAAAGCATTTATAGGTTGATTCCTTCAAAATGTGTGAACACTTAAGCTCTGTGATTAAATTTGATTGTTTACCAGAGACTTTTTTTATATTTTTACTTTAATCTCACTTGATCTTTTCTAATTACATTGAAAGGGGAGATGTTTCTTTAAGTTGCTCTTGATCCACAGGCTCTGCGTGTATCTATGGAGGAACAAAGGCAGAGGCAGGAAGAGGAGACTCGAAGGGCGGCCGCCCAATCAGCAGCTGAGGCTGGCATTCCCACCTCAACCGCTGACGGTAAGGATGTGCGTAAATGTTTGAAATAGTGAAGGATGATAAGCATAGTGGCTCTGGGCTAGTACTGGGTAGATTGCAGGTTTCAAAATGTACCAACATTTTAAGGATTGCGTATTAGGTCTTGCTGGTTAGTATGACCCTGTTAGCCACTGCTGGTAGATGCTGGTACTACACGATCTGGCAGCATAAAGCCTCTTTCACATTTTTGTAGCCTTTCATGGTGACTTTAACATGGTCCTCATTCTGAATAACCTTTTCATGTATTGATTCATTTGAGTAGCCTGTTCATTTTCAAGTAGTAAAATTGCACTGTTTGCTTTTTATTATTAAACAGATTGTCAGTCTTTGATTATTTACCGTTTAGTTGATTCCCATTGCAAGACCAAGTCCTGATTTTCTGTGCCACTTTTGTTCTCCCCTTCAGAATCAGAAGAAGCTCTTCTGAAGATGTCTGCCTCTCAGCCTGAGAGCGGTGTGGCAGCACTGCCAGACTTCAGCAGCATGACAGAAGAAGAGCAGATAGCCTATGCAATGCAGATGTCCCTGGCAGGTGGAGGTTTGTGCCTCCTCCTTGTACCTTCTTAGTCTTAGAATATGCTCAGTGCTTGACATAGTATGTAATATTGACCATTATACCTCTTATGTCAGAATTCGGAGAATCAATGGATACGGGAGCTCCAATGGACACTGCGGAATCTAAGGTAATTAAAATATCGTCTGCTGGGCTCATCAGTCTCAGGATACTGTAATCAAATTTCAAATTTGCTTGTATTTTATAGTGTCAAATTGCTGAGCAGTTTTTGTTCATTATATATACGGACCCCATGTCTTTTCCTTGTGACAGAACACTGTTCCCTTATATTCCCTGCTGACTTGTCTTTTCTCTTGCGCTTTTTAACTGATTCTACAGGAAGAGGATGATTATGATGTAATGCAGGACCCAGAATTCCTCCAGAGTGTCCTGGAGAATCTACCTGGTGTTGATCCCAACAATGAGGCCATCCGTAATGCCATGGGCTCCCTAGCCTCTCAGAGTGGTAACAAACAAGAGGGGAAAAAAGATGATGAGAAGAAGAAATAAATTAAAGTGTCCTGTGATTGATGTACAAGCCGTTTGACATGTGAAATGAGTTCATTCAAGAAGTGGCTATCCGAAGTCCTTATAAAAGCAGTTTTAGATGAATATGGATTTGCTAAGACATTCACTACCAAATTACTGCAATGTTGTGTGGTACCTCAAAAATTCACACATAGCTTGCTAATAATCTTTTTCCCCTTCTGTTCTGTGCACAATTGATTGAATATTTGATAAAACCATCTGAATGGTTTCTGCTTTTCCTATTGCCATTAAAACACATGACATCTGGTCACAAGCCTTACAGTTTGTTATTTTGCTTAAAAACACATTTTACCTGGGTTTGTCAGTAGGATTTTTGAAAATAAAAATTACACATGTCAAGCAGTATGTTTTATTATTATTTTTTTTTAAAAGAATCCACTTAAAAGCATAGAATCTTTTGGATCTTTTCAAAGCCATTATTTTCCAGAAATATTCTAATGTTCTCAAGATCTACACATTTTTACAATAAACAGTACATTTTTGTCCCAGCCAGACATTCATATATGAGATATAGAACGCTCAAGGTTAATTTACATTTAACCACCTCTCAATATTACAAAATTGAATTTTAAAAGGTGTTTTTTTTACAGAGGAAGGACTAGGAGGTTTTGGAGTTATACAGGATTATGTATATCTATTTACAGATCTTTTACAGAACCAAAACTGTCACTGAAGGCACAAAAGGAGATGATATATGGCAGTACAGAGATAACTGAGATAAGGCATAGTGACATGACCCCAGTAATACAGTATGTAAGAGTGGCTAGTGGGCAACAACTTTTAAACTGAATGAACCTGAGGGTTGAAAAAGCATGTTAGAATGAAGAGTCGTAATGCAAATTTTTCACACTGTTCAAGATGTAAAAAATACAAGTTAAGCATTCTGCCAATATTTGCTTTACACATTGGAACTGTAAAACAGATAACAGCATCGACACATATTTGTGTCAAAACGTTCATTTTAAAGCATAATATCTGTGGGAAAATGTCTACCTTCTAACATTATCAATGATCAGTGTACTTGTACATATGCATCTCCCATTGCATGAAGTATGTAATGTTCATAAAGGCCCAACACGCTGGTTAGTTTTTCAGTACAGTCGGCACATTCAAAACTCTCCTCTGACTCTTCTTCTTGAGTAGGTTGTTCTACTTCCATGTCAACACTTGTCTCCACAAATGTAGGGCTTCTCTGACAGTTGAGGCTGTAATTATGTTGACCATTTGCCATCATCTTTATGCTTTCACTTGAATTTAGGTTGGTGGTTTCCTGATCTGAAGTGGCCTGAGGTAGGTGTGTGCTGTCAGATTGAGAAGTGATTTTACTATTTGGAAGTTCAGGACCAGGATTCTGAGAGTCTGAGACCTCTGGTTCATCAGGGTCCAAATTAATGACCGGAAGCTGCACTCTGTGACTAGGGGACACATAGAGCTTGTCAGGGTGGGAATAAACATACAGGCTGTCATCATTGGGTATGCCATCAAGTTTGAGGTTTGATATATGATTCCTGTGAGTGGAAGGTGGGGAAGATGGTGTGTCATTACAACAAGAATCCGACAATTTTGAGGTAGGTAATACTGCTGGACGGATGTAAGTCTTTGCATCTCGAGAATGGCGTATCTGATGAGCGTAGAGCAAATCTCCAGTTGAAAAGCTAGCTTTACACCTTTTACATTTGTGAGGAAAATCAAGTGGCTTTGATGGAATATCAGGGAGGGCCGGTCCATGGTGTGGGGTGTGCGTTTTCAAGTGTTCCTTTAAGACTCTTGTATTTGTGAATGATAGATTACAAAGGAGACAAATGTGAGAGGTAGAACCATTGTGCAGAAGACTGTGTTTGATTAGGTTTGTTAAACTACTGAAAGTCTTAGAACAGACATCACATTTCAGACTTTTACAAAGTTTATGAGACTCACATTGGTGAGCATGTAAGCTTGCCTCCTGAATGAAGGTTTTGGGACAGAGTGGACAAGCATATGGTCTCTGCCCGGCATGGTCAATCATATGCTCTCTAAAAGAGCTAAAGAAACGAAACTGCAGATTGCACTGCGTACAGGAGTAACAACGGCTTTTTAGGCGATGACGCTGCTGATGTAGCCATAGTTTACTCCACCTTTCAAAGAACTGTCCACAATGTGCACAAGTATATCTGAAACCAGGAGCATGCGTTTGCAGATGAGCACTCAAATCCCTGTACCTCTCGAATCGCTGACCACAACGTAAACACTTAAATTTCCAAATACTCTGAGTGATTTCAATGCATTCTAGAGAGCTACTTGGGGAAGTACAGTTAACATCAGAACGAGCAGGTGACTGGGCATTTGGGAGCTTGATGGGTGAATGAGTAGAGTATGTTTTAGGAAGTTTTGAAAGATCTGTATCTCTTGTTTGTGTAGGTTCCACATCCATCGATCGAGGCAGCTGCGGGAGCTGTTCTGATCTGGTTGGTGTTTGGGAATTCAGCTGAAATCCTGTACTTGGTACACTCTGAGATGAGGTACACTTTAGAGGGTAGATTTGGGTAACACTTTGCAGGATTTCGGCGAGTGATGCACAACAAATCTTCTCCTCCCCACTTGACTGGCAACAAACCTCACAGTGCACATTCATCTCTGAATCCTTCTCATAACACTGTCCACAAGAAAAACAAATATATGGGGGAGAGCTGGTGTGTGTTTGAAGGTGAAGAGTGTATTGGCACCATTTCCTGAAAAGCTGTTTGCATATTTGACACTTGAAGAATACTGGTGTATTCACTTGACCATCAACTCCTTGACTTACAATGAAGCCCTCAATGTTACTGCTCGCCTCATCATTTCTCCTTGCGATGCATGTTTTGGATGCTTGGTGCATCCTAAGTGCAGACAGGGCACTGAATCCATGACCGCAGTGAAAGCAGGAGAAAGGTGTCTCACCAGCATGGTCTTGAGAATGCTTTTTTAGGGCTTTTAGTTGGTTAAAGCCTTTTCCACAAATCGAGCAAGCATATGGTTTAACAGGCCAGTGGGTTTTTTCATGAGCTATGAGGCTTGACTGTTTCCAAAATGTCTTCCCACAGTCTTTACAAGTCAAGGGCTTCTCCACTTTATGCACTTGCATGTGATCCTGCAATTTGACGCGTTTTACAAAGTTTTTCTTGCGAATAAGGCACCCACAATTGTTTGGGGTCTCCGAAGACACATTTGATGAAGTATTTCTCTTGCTCTTTATGTGCTTCTGTGGTTCACTGTTTGCTTTTGATTCCTGCAGGTGAACTTTAAAATGACATAGCAAATCATCTTTCTGCAAAAACCTTCGGCTACAGCAAGGACAAGGAAAAGAGGTATCCTGTTTATGTACGTTATGGTGGGACTTTAGTTTAGACAGTTGAGAAAAGGTTTTTCCACAGATCTTGCATTTGTAGGGTTTGTCCCCTGTATGAACGCGTTGATGAATGGTATATGCTGTAATGTGCCGAAAGGAAACTCCACAGTATTTGCAGGTGAGAGGTTTCTTCATTATTTCTTTAGGCTTGGATCTTATTGTCCTGTTATTAGTCATTTTGTTTGGCATTACAACACAGTCTTCACTATCCTGTGTGAAACTATCCTCCTTCCATTCTGTAGAAGGCTGGAATGCATTTTCTGGCTCTGGTGGGTTATCAAGTATTTTTTCCCCTGACGTTTCCACGCTTAGTCCATCTGCTTCCGGAGTACATTTCAGCTCAATGTTGGGTTTAAATTTTGTATCCAGAGAAATTTGTTCTGACTCTTCCTTGACCACATTACTAGAAATTATATGACAAATTCCTCTTGAGACTCCTGTATTATCAGTATAGGATTGCACAGAAACCTCAAATGAATCTTCCACTTTGCACTTCTTGACTTCTTTCATTAAATTGGAGGACAGGTCACTGGGAGAACTGCATAGGATGTCTCTTTTTGGTGTTATCTTGCAGGTCCCTGCAGTTATTGGTGGGATCATTTCAACATCGTCTGACTTGGTTTTCTCAATATCATTTTTCTCTGGTGTAACTATATTATTTTGGTCCTCAGTGGGACATTTACTGGTCATACTGAACTTTGTCAGTAAACCTTTGGCTGGTTCACAACAATCTTGTGTTTTTAATCTTTGAAGCTGTCCATCTTTAATTTTTCGTCTCTTCCGACCACGTTTTCTTCCTCTCATTACTTTAATTGTTGCCTTATTCTCTATCTTTTTATCTGCCAACACATTGCCATCTTGTATAGCATTTTTTTCACAGAGTTTCTGTTTCTTCACTGTCCCAGACATAGGCAACGATGTGTTCCCTTCCTCATTAAACACATTTGTGGAGTTTTGTGGGAGGGAAGTTATGTCTGCTTTTTGAAAACCTTTGACTGATGTTACAGATGTTCTGCTGGATACTCTCAAGCTTGTTAACTTTGGGTCTCTTATTGGTCTTTTAAGGTTCTTCCCTTTTTTACGCCCAGATGTAGGGATGCTGTGTGACAAAAGATCATTAGCACTCTGAAGGGATTTCGAGGGATCAGTCCCCAATTGTTTGGTAACAATTACATTTTTATCCATATCTTTTTGCTTTATTGGACTTGCAGCTGCATTGACAGTACTTTCTGTGCTGTCTTGACATGGAGAAAGATCTGAGATCTGGACAGATGGAGAGGTGTTATCTTCTAAATGTGCTACAAATAATTTCTGTTTCTTGCTTTTCTTTGAAGGGGGTCTTCCTCGTCTTGGTGGCTTTTTCTCAACAGTGTATTGGTCTTCACAATCAGCAGTTTGCATGGAACTTGAAAGAGTCTCTCCAAGTGTTGTGTGACACCTAGTGATGTCTAAAGAGACTGTGCTCTTGCCCTGGGTTAACAAATTCTCAACAACTGGACCTGAGTTTATTTTTTGTGTCCGGGTTGATTTTCTTGATTTCAGTACTGGTTCTTCTATAATATCTGTTATCCTCTGTGAAATTTCAGAAGTTTGAATTTGTGCGCTGTTTTGAAAATCACAGACAATTCTGTTGTCATAACATATATCTTTATGTTCCTCTTCTTTAATGGTTTGAGTTAACAGGCAAGCCATCTTCCTCTTCTTTCGTCCAGGTTTTCTACCCCTTTTCTTAGGGGGTTTTGTGGCTTTGAGGTCTTTTTGATCAACCACAGCATCATCTTTTTCAGGCTGCTGTGATCCTACGGTCTGACTATCAGACAGTTTACATAAATCTGCAACCTGTGTACTAGTGACCATGACACCTGCCTCATCTGATCCAGTATTTTTCTCTTGAGACAAAGAAACACTAGTAAATCCATGTGTTTCTGCAATTTCTATGGATTTTTTGGATTTCTTCTTAGCCATCTTTAAATGCCGGTCACAGCTGACTGTTTCAAAATTCTCAGAGGCTACCCCTCTCACAACAGATGGTAAATCTGACATTTTGTCCTCTCTGTGAGCCAGCTCTAGGATATTGCTTTGTTCATTCTCTTCTTTTTGCTCAAGCAATTGTTTCTTTCGTGTTTTCTTTGCCTTCTTCAGTGAGCTCTGAGGGCTGGCAACATCTTTAGTAGTGATGGAAACCTGGTTTTCAACATTACTTTCAGCTGTTTCATTCACATTGTCTGTATTTATGCAAGGGTCTTGTGTTGCATCCTTACTCTGAGATGCTGGTGGAGGCAGAACCACGTCCTTTGGTTGATCATTTGTGACTTTCAGTTCCGATGTTCTCTTTTTCTTCCATTTCTTTGTCATGTCTTCTGACCTGACCTTTGTCTTTCTGTTTGAAACGGAATTTTCTTGCTGCACAGTAGACTGTTCTCTAATATCGCTGATTGCTTGTTTAATGTCTGTTTTGCATTTAGTGGCCTTTTTAGGCTGTTTTTTCATCTTCACTTTTGTCTTCTTTTGTTTGAGAACATCTGAATTATCCATTTCTGTGGCTGATGTAGAATCAAATGTATGGATTTCTTGTTGCATTGTTTGGTCAGCTGCGGGTGTATGTACTGCTTCATGTTTAATGTCAGACATTTTCCTAGATCTTTTTGCTGTGCTGTGAACTGAAGTTGAAAAACATTCTGTTTGCTTCAGAGTAAGTGTAGAAGCCTGCATTTTGAAAAGAGCAACTGAATGGTTTGAATGGTCATCCTTAATTTCCTGCCTAATTGCCTTTTCCACAGTTCTTTTTTCTTTTAAAGTCATTTGTGAACTGGAGGCTACTATGTTTGCACCAGATTTTGAGGGTACTGCAGCCAGATCTTCTTGCTGGTTTACACTGAGTATTTCTGCTGCCTCATTTTTGATTTTGGTTACCGTCTTTTTTCTTGGCTTTTTCAGTGTGCTGCTTACTCTAAAACTGCTTGAAGAGCCAATCTTTGTAGGTAAAATAGAACTTTCTTGTGTCACAGTTGCTAATAAAGATGTTTCTTCAACCAAATTACCATTTAAGTGGTTGTCATTTGTTTTGTTTCTAGAAAATCCTTTGGCTTTCACAGTCTCTTCTGGATTTGAAACCACAATAGATGAAAAATCTTCTGAGGGCAGTAAAGTGACGTCATCCTGTTGGCTAGTAGTGGATGATTGTGCTTCTATAAACTTGATGTCTGTCTTTCTCCTCTTACTTGATGTCTTTTCTGTGTTCTGTTGGCTGACACCTGGATAGTCAGTTTCTGTAGCATACACAGAATCAACTGAAGAAAGAGTCATATGAGCGGGTTCACAGTTCTCACCGACTGTGTTATGAGAAACTTTTTTGTCAAGTTTTTTTCTTGTTCTGAATCTTTTTGTAGTTGGTTGCACAATGCTGACATCAGATTCTGAGAGTGCATTCAAAACACTTTGTTGAGCTGTTGTTTGGTCAACAGCAGGTACATGTATTGCTTCACATTTAATCTGTGACAATTTCTTTTTCGGTGACTTTCTTGGTGTGCCGAAAATAACAGGAGACTCAACTTCATTTCCTACATTTGAAACAGAATCTGGTTGCGTAGCAGTGGCTGCAGAAGGCTGTGTGTCCAAAAGAGTAGTTTCATTGTCATCTGTTCTAATTGCCTTTTTTAGAGGACTTTTTGCTTTCACAGTTTTTGTTTTGTGAGTCATCGTGTTTTTCATATCCTCTTGTGGGCACACGTTGGGTGTTTTTGCTGATTTGTTGATATGTGCTCTTTTCTTCTGCTTTGATTTCTTTGGGTTATTCTGAGGGCTTAGAATCTTTAAAGATTCAGCCACTGAGGTGGAAACAGAATCTGTTTGACCCTCAGAGTCTTGTGAAGACTGTCTATTCAGCAGACTAGTTGCATTCCTATTTTTTCCTTCAGAAGCCTTTAAAGGAAATCTTCTCACCTCCTGATGCCCTTTGACATCCATGTCTGCCTCAACTTCTGGAAATGTTGTGGGAACATCTTTACGTGGATCATCTTTGCTTTGTAGTGTTTGCTTTGTAGCCCTTTTTCTGGACTTTTGTAATTTTTCTGGAATGGACTCTAGACTAGAGATGGCATGTTCCATTACTGCTGGATTACTGACTCCTTTCATTGGAGTTGTGTCACTGACCTGAAAATGTGATGTACAGTCCTCTTCTGGGGACAAGACAGTGCTTTGAGACGAACACTGATTGCCAAGAGTAGCAGAGTTTTTTGCCTTTAAATGTAACCTTGTTTTTTTCTTCAGTTTCTTTCTAGAAACAGCCTTCCTGTTGATCCTAGCATTTGACGGTACTTCTTCCTGTGAAGCGTCAGAGCAGCTATGATCGGGCTTTTGTGAGGTCTCTGCTGTATCTTCCAGTAGCTCAAGTTGTGCCATCCGACATTTTTTCCTAGGTGTAGGTGGGTTTACATAATTTGTAATTAAGTCCTCTTTTGGTGCAGTGCTGTTATGATCAGCCAATAAAACATTTTGATTAGCTTTCTCACATCCTGTTGTGTCTAGTTTGACAGCACTGTCTAATAGTTCTGATCCATACATAGAACAGTCATCTCTTTTATTAGATTTGTATATTGGTCCTTTTAATGCCTCAAGCTCAGATTGTTTTCTTTTTCTTGCTTTCTTATGCCTTTGCAATGCTTTTTGTAGGTTATGTTGAGAGGAGCAGTCCGTCCTTGATGTGGGAGAAGGTGGAGCTTCCTGAACATTCTCAGTAGATGGAGGAATACTGCTTTCTGAAGTAATGTTGAGAAGTACCTTTTCACTTTTTTCAGAGTTTTTTACATTCTCATTAAAAGGCAGAAGAACCGTACTTAGACTTATTGGGGTTTGTTTTTCTTGGACATGAATATCACATTCATCTGCAGTTCTTTGAGTAAAAACAGAAGTTGAGGTAAGTGTCACATTTTTGGAATTTCTCTCTTGAAAACAAAGCTCATTTAATTTGCCACTTTCGACTGGTTCAAACTGAGAATCTTTGCATTTATAATCAGTGTGAATTCTGTTGGATACAACAGTTAGATCTGGAACTCTCTCTGGTAATGAAGAAGAGTTCTGAATTTCAGGGGAAAATTTTGTTTCTACCTTTAGACTGAGTCCAGTTTTTGTGTTAATAGATGTCTCTTGAAAATCATTAGTTTCAATTTTTCCTGGCACAGGTAGACTGTTCTCAGAGATCCTTTCTTCTGTTGGGATCCGCAGTTTTAAGTTTTGACATTCAACCACAGCTGTGTTTTGACTGCCCACTGAGGCTGGAGTGGATACAAGATCATAAACTTGCTTTTTTAGCTTACTGCCAAAGTATTGACTTTTGGGCAGATATGCAGCATTTTGTTTTATTACTGTAGTCTCAGAGACATGTGGATTGCTTGCCTTTACTCTCTCATCTTGCACATTGTGCTGTGAGGAGTGATCCTGAGAATTAACTGAAGTTTTTCCATCTGTAACCTCTGCTTGGTGACAGCCCTTTTGAAGATCAAGAAGATGAAGACCATATACAGTAGAACTTTGAAGAACAGTTTCATTGTTTACTTCTGCATGTTTGAAGCCAGTATTTGTGCTGGCAGTTTTTCTAGGACTGACACCTTTGCACGACAGCCCACATTGTTGTGTTGTTCCCTGGAGGGTGTGATCAACAGACTGGTTGTCCAAAGGATTACCTGGAAACTGTTCGCTTTCCATAAGACTTTCTGATGAAGAAAAAGGAGTGTATGAACTCCTGTTAAATCCTGGTAATAACCCTGGCTCATGTTCTCCGATTCCAGCAATTCCAAGTTCATCTTTTCCTAGAGATGATCCAACATCTAATATGCTTGGCTCCTCATGTTTCCCCTGAGAACAGAAGAAATATATGACAATAAATTAATTATTTGTTCTTTGATGGCTTATTTTGCATTCTGTTTTATAAAATCTACATTCAAATTTTTTTTTTATATCAGCACCTACCATTTCCAGAACATCTTTATTTTTACTAATGTCATCTGACAACATTAAAATAAAGGAATCCGATTCTTCTTTTACTCCTTGCCCATCCATCTTCTCATTTAGTTTGGATCCTGCAATCTGATAGTGGTCCTTCAATCTAAAATGTGCCTCAGTTTCAGGTCCTTTATATATAGGATTATAGTCCATTAGGGGGCCACGTTCATCCATGGATAAAGTCTGTTCCATTTCCATTCCATTACTCATTTCTAAAGCATCTTTGATCACTGATGTCCAATTACCATTTCCCTGGTCCACTTCTCGGTTCTGTGAAAAGACAGATATTAAGTGACAATGGAGAAATAACATTTATTTTGGTTATGCAGTGTAGAGGTTACATACCTTTTCATGTGTCACATATACTTTTAATCTTTATACCTGCACCTTCTCTGTCTTGTACGGCAACATTCTCAAGTCTGAAACTGCCCAAACTTATCTGACATACCTCTATGGTATAGAGTAAGGAAGTAACTGTAAGTCACATTTTTACAAGTTTACAAATTTTTACAAGTTTCAATAAAACTTCTCGGTTCTGTGAAAAGACAGATATTAAGTGACAATGGAGAAATAACATTTATTTTGGTTATGCAGTGTAGAGGTTACATACCTTTTCATGTGTCACATATTGGGCACACCTGAGAGGAAGCATATGTGTGGCACTAGCTAATGCTTCACCCAAAGGGTCTTTCAAAAAATCACTTTCTTCCCTTCTCTCCACTGCTATCTTTTCATCCACTGCAGTGTCAGGTTTGATGAGACAATGATTATCAGGAGAATAGGAATATTTATCAGAGTTTGTTAACATTGCTGAAGAAGTTCCATGGTAATCTGGTAGCAAAGCCTTAAATGCACCACTCATACATGATGACAGTGGTGTCACTGGTTCTCCAGCAGCAAAGCTGTCTCCTATCACGTCATGCTCCTAAAGAGATATTTGTGTTTAGAAGTGAGGAACTGGATGCAACCAAAGTATTCTATAGTCTTTGATGCAACCTAATATTGTTGCTCTTCAACCTTACAATTAAAATGTCACCTACCTTTGGCTTTGTTTGGAGCCGTGAGAGAACTCTTCTGCTTTTTCACAATAATTCGCCTCAGTCATTACTTTATCACAATGTACAAAAATAAAATGATTGTAACCTACCTCCTGACGTTCCCCTGCTGTATCATAGTGAACCCTACTGTTATGGCTTCCATGTTTATTCCATGGTGGTAACTCGCCATCCATGGTAGCCAGATGGTTTATTGGAGATAAAATGCTCTCATGAAATGCCTGTGAGGGGGGAAAATTGTTTAGATTTAGTTCTAAGTTTAAACTCAAGATTTGAGCATTTCTTATAGATCAAAAATTTTTAAAACCAAAATGAATTTTTAATATATTTTAAATATATATATATATATATATATATATAT
>NW_015637156.1:2021451-2068887 GCF_001515625.1 Sinocyclocheilus rhinocerous
ATATATATATATATAAAATTCTAATTTATTTTAGCTACATATTTTATGTGTCAGAAAATAGAAGACTGCTTGATCAAGACCTGAAGATGGCTGCATAAGATAACGCTCACTTTTAAATGATTTACTTTTAATCTTTATACCTGCACCTTCTCTGTCTTGTACGGCAACATTCTCAAGTCTGAAACTGCCCAAACATATCTGACATACCTCTATGGTATAGAGTAAGGAAGTAACTGTAAGTCACATTTTTACAAGTTTACAAATTTTTACAAGTTTCAATAAAATTTTCTTCATTTTTTACAGTGTGCAAACTGATAAATTAATTCTTTATTAATTCTTAATTAGGCTAATGCAATTATGATTCTTGTAAATATATACTTGTAAATATGTATTTTCTTGTAAATAGGCTACACTCATAGTTACTTGTTTTGGTTTTGTGTTTCCCTACCTATATTTACATATACACGATTAACAAACACTGAGACAAACAACTCCCTAGGCGATTTTTTGATAGTGACAGAAATTATCATTATAACAGGGATTTTTTTCATGTAACGCTACGTTTTAAAAGCACGGGGAGGGGGAGTGAACGTTAGAAAATTACTTGCAAAACAAGGTGGGGGGAAGGATTCAGTCCGAGCTTCTTGTGCAGTTGAGTCTACCATAAAATATTCCTCAAAAGCGTTTACTACTAGTGCACAAATAGTATTCAAATAGTAATTCGAAGGTTTTGATTGACTGAGTTTATTTGTTGGTCGCGCCTGAACCTTAGCTTTGTGCTAATTCGCAAACTAAACAATTACTGCTTGTATATAAATGTACATGAAACACGACTTAAATGTTAAGTGAAAGCCCCAGTAGCCATCTGCTCGATGAACTGTATAAAGCAGTTCGCGTTGGCCAGTTTTGAAAATTAAAAAAATTCTTGTCAAGCCACTACGAGAAAACAGTGGGCTCGTGCACTCACCGATGTGGTCGGCGCGCTTAGTCCCTGGCTCGCGCACGGTCATTTATTATTGGTTGTTACGAGTATGTCCATTTGCCTCAGAGCGTTGCAACTGTATTGAATATCCGTGACGTGTAATTATTTTTCCTATTTAATGCATCTGCTTATGCTCCTCGTGGTGGTCTGTTGTGGGATCCTGGTAGTGGTATATCCAAACACAACATCCGTAATAGACCGGAAGACCGAGAGGTTTGTGTGGTGTGGGACACTTCTCTGCGTTGTACTGTGAGTGCATGAAAGTTAAATATTGTTATATTATAGAATTGGAAACACCCACAAAATATATCGTAATGTATTATATGGGTCAATGACAAATAATGATGTTTGATAAAATAAAAAGGAGAATCATTTTAAAAAACGTTCTAAATGTTAAATCGTTAGAATTTAGATTTTAAATGGAATGTTTTATGGCGGTTTGAAAAACGTTACTAGTTAAGTGTTAATTTGTATATATATATATATACATTGAAACAAAAAGCAGTTTATTTTTAAGATTAATAATAAAAGTGCTGACTACTCATGTTAATATAGGCCTATTTCCCCCCCAAAAAGTCCAAACCTTTTAATTTTTTTCCCTTTTTCTTTTCATATCCAGACATTAGATATTTACAAGACCTATACATTTTTAACCTTAAGAGCCACAAAAATATGAAAATTACTTTAATCCAGAAATTAAAACATGTTTATCATGTAATTTCTTATGTATTTTTTTTTATAAGAGATTCAGACAAAAATGAGTGATGTCATTGACCCATATACATGTTATACACAGACAGTTCATTGGTACATGCTGGTTTTATTGAGCTTTATATTGCATAGCTAACATCTGTTGTTACATCCATGTAGTACTAATGGTATATTTCACTCATTACTTTGACACTTCCATTACCTTCATTTCTGTAAGCAACGTTTAGTGAAAAAGTTAATCTATTAATTTTCCTATGAGACCTCATTCTTATACACTGGTATTACAAGCCCTCCATGACTGTCTCCAGTTGCTTCTGGACCTGAGACACATAGGGCTCAAACCAATTTTTTATCTCCTCTGCCTTTTCCTGAATTGTGTTACGCATATTTTCTGTGCTCTTCTCAAATTTCTCTTTGAGGTCCTGCATTTGTGATTCCAGTTTCTCTTTTATTCCTTCTCCCTGGCTTCTCAGCAGTTCTGCTAGAGTTGTCAGCTTCTCTTCAGCACGCTGATGCACTGAGGTGAAGTAAGGCTCGAGACGTTCCTTCACATCCTCCATACCCAGAGTAGCACGAGAGCGAACCTCCTCAAAGTATGTTGCCATTTTCCTTTAGACCAGAGAAGAAACAATCATAGAAATTGTTAAAAATTTAGATTTTCATAGATTAGAATTTTACATGTAACATATACAGTATATATATATTTCAAAAATATATATTTGCAATTTATATACAATATATTTTTATAAAAAAGTATATAGAATGTATATATTATTATTTTTATTTTATTTTATCTAAAAATTGTAAAAGCGCATATCTATTTTATTAATTATCTTTTGACTGTCATATCTATTTCTCCTTCTAAGGTAATGGAAATATCAAAATGAAAATGTGAATCTTTTTATTTATTTAATGTACATCCTAAATTGTCAGTGTCAAATTAAGGCATATTGAACAATGATGTCCAATATTAAACAGTGATATATACAAGAACAGTAAGTTATGACGTTTGCTATGTACACTACCATTCAAAAATATGGGGTTGGTAATATTTTTTAATGTTCTCTTTGAAGTCTCTTATGCTCACCAAGGTTGCATTTATTTGATGAAAATACTCTAAATTAGTCATTTAGATGTAATTTAGTAATGTAGTAATTTGTTAGTAATTTAGTAACAAAAGATATGCAATAATTGAGATTAGATAATTACTGCCGTCACTCACTTGTTGATCTCTTGGATGTCCTTGTTAAAACGTTTCCTTAGTTTCTTGGCATAGTTGTTGACCCTGTTCTTGACCTCATCAGCATTCTGTTCCACAATGGTTTGGAGCTCCACTGTGTATTCATTGACATGATCCTTAGCGTCCTCCATATGTGTGCGGAGCTTATTCGCCAGCAGCTGAACATCTTCATTGAATCTCTTGGCAGTCTCCTGTGCATAAGGGCCCAGTGTGGAGTGCAAGTCATCTTTGTACACTTGCAGCTCCATCATGGTGTCACTGATCAGTGTGCTGCAAAGCAATGAATTTCGATATCATACATCAGCTTTCTTGACTCTGGACTTCAATTTCCACTGAGTCTAGCCTTTTCTGCATCTTTACAGATCTTTACAAATTCTCAAATATTTGCTCTGCTACAATGTTTTGTAGCATTTACTCACTCTAATTCTCTGCCGAGCTGAGTGGCCTTGATGTTGTCCCTCATCTCCTCAGCCTTAGAGGTCAGCTCGGACACATGGTTCCAGAACTGATCCACTGCCTCTTCCCAGCGGCTTTGTGGCTCATCCTGAAACAGAAAGCGCCCCTGGCAGCCTGCAAAGTCAGAATGGAGCACAAATATAGTCTTTAATGTGTCAAATATTTGTTCATGTAGTCTGTTGTTGAAGACACCTCATCTGTACCATCAAGCTCTCAAAGAAAACCATCACATAATCCGTTCAAATGATCTGCCGAAGTAATCCAAGTTCTAAGCATAAGTAGACACATTTTGAATTTGTTGAAGATTTGCGTTCGTTGGTGGTCTCTTACCTGAAATAACAGCGAGAGCAAGGATTACAGCCACAAACTTCATGATTGTTTTTGGACAGTACACCAGACAGATTTTCCAATGTGTTCTGTAATGGGAGTTTGGAAGCAGCTGGCATTTATACGACTTGGATCACAGTCATGTTGATAGCCATAATGTGACTATGAACAGGTGAATTGGCAGCTTGTGTCCAAAGTTCTTCTCTTCAGATACTTGTTTATCGCAGTCTTCCATTCCACGTTGCATGAATAAGGTTCCAAAAGGACAAGATGTACTATAATTTAAAAATTGGTTTATTAAAAATGAATGTGGCTCATTGGGTTAGGTGTTGTAGCCAGAGGTATCTCAGTGAAAGTACAGAACAAAGTCACAATGTCATATTTGAACATCAGTGTATTTTTATTGAACACAATTGAATTGTTAATACCAAAATAATCATAAAACAGCAGAAAAGAGATGGGCCAAGTCATAAAAAGTGGGACATTGATGTTAATGTAAAAAAAAGACATTTGTTGCATAATAATTAATATTTCATTGTTATGCAACAAGACATTTGCTACTAAAAACATCTTGGCTTGCATGATTCAAGGATCAAAGCTTATCATTTATCTCTCTTCTAGTTGCGATTTTATCACTGTACTTCACATTCACATTTGGAAGGAGCATTGAAATGCTTAAAATGGAGCTGTAACTTTAAGCTCAGCAAGCTAAGAACACTTGACTCATGTAGCCATGTTTTCCTGTGCGCATGTATTGTTGGCTTCTTTTTATAGATGATATTATTTTCTACAGTACGTCTGATTTACAGTTACCAATCAATTATGGGAAAATGTCATTGTGTTTTAAACTAAAACAGGATAAGATATCATGTCAGCAAATCAGAATCAGTCTATTATCTTGAGCATTTCTTGCATGAAGACTTTGTGCAAGAGGACTGTCATAAACTAATTTTGGCTCACGTACCACACATAATAAATAGATTAAATAATAGGTCGTTTTGTAAAAAAAACATATCTGTTTAATAAGCCTCAGTTGAAATATAAATATATATCAGATGCGTAATCACATTTAGTTTTATATTGTTATTATTACCTAAGATATTATGCTTATTATTTAACATGTATAGGTGCAACCATGAAAAAGGGATACATTGTACATTTTCACAGCTGTATTTGCTCTTTTAAAGGGGTCATATGATGCAATTTCAATTTTTCCTTTCTCTTTGGAGTGTTACAAGCTCACAGACAATCAATAACTGATAATGTCAAGCCCTATATATTGTGGGCCGACACACTTTTATCCTGGCTATTTGAAATGTTACAAAAAAGTAGGTAAAACATTCCTCATAGGGTTCAAAGGCCACATGACCTTAAAATTGAAGTGTGAGGTAAAATAGCTGGGTGCTTGGTGACAGAGTGTTGTCAAAATGAACAGGATTTGAACCCTTGTTCTTTTGTCTGACTAACAAATAAAGATAAAGCAATTCACTTTTTTTTTTGCATATGGACAACTTGGGTGCTTATCCAAGTATCACTCCTAGTCCGCTACCTTTGTGGCTCTAAAGACTGGAATACATACATGATTTTTATACAGATATTTGCAGTCTGGACAAGTAGATGCTAATTGCTGAAAGTCAGAGCCAGTCTGCAGATTTTGGGCAGTCGACAGAGTTCACAGAAATTCGTATAGTGTGTGATGGCCACAGACTCACTTGTTTTTATTTGTCATGTCCTAGCAAAAAGGCTCATGTTTCTGTGTGCTTTTGTTGTGCTCAGAATGACTTGGAAAAAGTAGTTGGAAAGTCAAGTGTATGATGTCTAATGTTTATTCCAGCTTTAAATAATCATATTTGGGTTGCCAGAATTAAATAAAAGTTCAGAAGCCTCGCACACATTTCTGCAATTAAAATCTTGCATATGGACCACAGCATTACAAATATACATAGTGTAGTATATTAGACATAGTGTTTGTGTTTTGTTTTTTTTTTAAACCCTCACACAATTGGAGTGACCACAGCATTATAAATTAGTGTTTGTGCTATTTTATTACTTTTTTTTTTGAAAAACATACATGAGCAACAAAGAAATATACTATGTGAAACCCTCAGTGGTAACAGAAGTGTCCTTTTGCATTTCCCAAAAGTCTCTCAAGACTGCTTGTTCTTGGCAAAGGACTCCCAGAGAGCTGTTAACTGGGTCTTCAGGTCCTGGGCGTATGGATCCAGTTTGCTGAGCTCCTCTGAATAGGGAGCCAGATTCTTCTGAAGCTCCTGACTTCTCTGGGCCAGCTGACTCTGAAAGGTTTGGGCCAATGGTGACATGCTCATCTGAAACTCCAAAAAGTGCTGGTCCAGTTTCTGCTTCAGCTCCTCGGTTTGAGGACCCATCTCCATCAAACTTCTCTCCAGCTTGGCCTTCAGCTCCTCGGCCCCTTGGACCAGAGTAGATCTCAGGGCCTCAGAGTTCAGGGCCTCTGCATATGGGGCCGCATCCTTCTTCAGCCGCTCAACCTGCTCCTCAATATCACCTCTGATTTCCTCAACGTAAGGCTTGAGATGGGACTGCACAGATGTCATTTCCTGTTCCAGGCGCAGTTTCAGCTGATCTACCTCTTGGGAAAGTTTGGCCATCAGGTCTTGAGTCAGAGGAGTTACTTGACTTTGAATGGCCAGGGTGTATTTGTTGATGGCATCTGCACTTTGAGAGATCCTGTCACTGAGGAGAAATGGAGATAGATGTTTGTGTATTTCAAAGTTTTATGATTTGTTTTATAGCTGGTTCATCATCTTATATGCTTACTTGATTTCTTGACCCAGTTCTGAGTTTCGGATCATCTGCAGGGTGTCCTCAGCTGTGAGGGTTGCCTGAGACACGTAATTCCAGAATGCGTTTTTCACCAGATCCATACTGGGCGCTGACTGGTCCTGCCACAACATACTGGCATGACAACCTAAAGGATTCATCATAATTCAAATATATTAACTGGTTTAAAACATAACATTTTCTCACCAGTTTTGAGAGCGCCTCCAATTTTTATTCAAACACTAAAACAAACAAACACTTACCAGTGAAAACTGCAATGACAAACACTACCAGGACCTTCATGATTATGCGCAGACTCTACAAGAAAAAAAAAATCATTTTGTCAGGCAAGACCACTATAAATATTTTTGACAAGCTTGCGTTTAACTGAAAAGAACACACAGTAAGTATGCATTCATTTGTGTTTTTGTCCAGTTCCTTACCTTTCTCTTGTCCTCTTCTGTGTGTAAGTGTTGAGAAGGTATCAGCACTGTATTTAAATGGGTTGCCGAGCTCTGATAAAGGCAGTAAAGTCCAGAAGGCAGTGCCCTGCTGCCATGTCACATATTCCACATCATGAAATCAACCCAACTGAACTGAACTCAGATCTGTGACTCACAATTATTCCTACAGAGTCAGATATAAGTACTGTATAACAAGTAAGTCTAAAATTAATGTCCTATAAAACTTAAAAACATCCAAATGAAGGAAAAGGGAAAACAGGAAAAATACTACTATCACATTTTAAACCATTCCTGTATTATTAGTTTGGGTTTAGTTTAAAGTATTGTTTTGGAACATAGTTTTGAGGAAAATTGTCTTCATTATTGGGGGAAAAACTGATTTTTAACACCATGCCAGCTCCCATGCTTATTTTAATGGAAGGACAATTTTACTGTTAAATATTTTAAATTTAAATGCATTTTTACAAAAATCTCTAAAATTATAATTGGTTTAACTTTATAAAAAAATCTTCCAGAGTGTTAAGTGAATAAAAAAAATCCCTGATATAATATAATGTAATGTTTTTAGCCCATATATTCTACAGCTACACCATAATTCTGTTTGCTTTACATAATGTTTTAGGCATGAATTCAAGATAACATTCGCAAGCCACATTTAGCAATAAGAGGTTTTCCTGTGCATGCAGAGTTATCATAATCAAAATGAAGTACACATTCACCTACTAAAGATTTGTGAGTATTTACAGTTTGATTTTTTCCTTAAGCAATTAAGGAAAGACTATAATTAAGTAAATGATTAATGAGAAAACAGCATAAGGTTACTACGGGATCTGCAGACTTGATGTGTTTATTGGTTTGATACACAGTGTTGAAAGAAGAATTCAGTGGTATGTCAGTGAGGTAAAAGGTTACTTTAAGCAGTATTGTAAATCACTCGCCATCTTGTCTAGGCATTCATCCAGTTACACAAAACCGCCATCAGGGCATCAAGACTGTTTGTATCTGCGCTTATCAATCAGGTCAAGGAGAACACAGAGAACTGACCCCTGAGCTTCTGTCATATTGATTCAGTTGCATTCCAGTGAACACAGTTTATGACTGCATTCCAATGCAGAAAATATGCTGTGTATTTAAATCAAATCATCTGTTCTAAAATTGTCATATTTTGATAATAATTAAATGAAAGGTAGAACTCAACGGTTTAGTATGTAGTATGCATAACATGAAAACGGCTAGTTTTCATGTAATGCATACTACATGGTTATATTATTACTTTTTAAATAAAAGTATGGTTCGGTAAAAGAAAATTAAATTGAGCATTGCTATAGTCCCAATGAAACAACATTCCATATAAAGTATATACTAGAAGTACTCTCTCACAATCATTGAAGTGCAGAGGTACATCTGTCTTTGCATGTTGGTCTGCACGTATTAACGTAAGGTTGTTGTAATGAAGACTGGTGAGTCAGGTATTAAAGAGGATCCTTTTGGACATTGCCCTCTTCATCACAACACTTATCTGCATTTAAAAAGAGTCTGATATCTGCTGAACATGTAATCACTAAGAAGAAGGAAGCAAGGGACATGGGACAACTAATCTGTTTTGTATTTTTTATTTTATGTTCTGGCATGTATTCACCTAAAAAAACTAAAAGACAAAAAAAATTAAAAACCAGACAGGGTCAATGGACAATGGGCAATACACAATATACATATTTATAAAGTGTTTATGAAGGCACTGTATGTGGTGGGGAAAAAACTATAACAATGTGGCAAATGTCATAAATTTAGGATTTGGTAATAGAATATAGCACATGAATTTAATCTCCTTTTTTTTTTTATATAGGCTTTTTTTGTTTCTGTTTCTCAGCTATGCAACAGTGAATCAGACAAATTCATTAGAAAAACAATGAAAAACCTCTAAATAAAAAATGTTACACCAACAAAAATACATTCATAAACATGCATCTGTTTGATGGACAGATATGTGTTTTGTTTTAAGAATTTATGCATGTTTCACAAAACTTAGTTGCAATGCATATATTTTATTTATATAGGTACCTATGAATACAGAGATCCAGCAACTTGATTAAAATCATTGTGAAAAAAATCCCTGCTCATTGTGTAGGAAAAATAAACGAATCCAGAACTTCTTCATTAAACACAAAACAAAAAATAAACAAGAAAATAATTTACTTTTTTTTTTTTTTTAAATGAACGTAAACAACAAAATGAAAGGCAAATTGTATGTGTGTATTTGTTCTTGGTTTCTCTAATAATGCATCAAGCAGTAGTGATGTTTTTAAATGTACTTTTTTGGATATTGAAATTTTCACTGCAAAGGTTGGTTTGATACATGGAACTAACAACAAATATTACTTTATTTTGCTTCATGTTTACTGACTGATTTTGTACAGATGTGGATAAATATGCAAAGTGTGTCCAAACTGCAGCATTAACCAAGAAAGAAGGTAGGATTAACCAATGGTGATGCCAAACCCACACTGGAACTTGCTTTTTCTGTGGTTAAGGAAAGCACTGAGGGCCAGTGACAGAGGCAGAGGCTGCAGCTTTTTTTCAAGCGTGGCTCCAACCACCCAGTTACTGTCTAAAGAACCTACAGAGAGAGTGAAAAATTCATATCCCATACATTTTAACCAAAGAAATCTCATGCAGATTGCAAAGACAGGATAAAGGTTTTGTAAAAAGTAAGGTATCTGGGGTGGATTTTCATTGGAATATCAGGCAACACTCTTTGGAACGACACAAATGTTTTAAATAAGATTGAACTGGAATGCTGCTCAATGAATGATGACACAATTACATATTTGTGACTAAAAATAGATTTTAAAAAACGTATTTAAGAGTATGTGTGTTGAATTCATTTTTTTAATTTAACGTCATGAAACGTCTTAAATATTTTAGATGATATAACAAAAGTTGTAATTATAATTTAAAGAGTTTAACAGGAAAACAGGAAATGTGATAAGGATTAATGCGATTATTAAACTTCAAAAAGGCTTTGATATAATTAATTAAATCACTATTTGAGCACTGCAGGTTTCAAAGCAAAAAGTAAAGAATATAAAAATAAGACGCCTGGCATATTTCGGGCATGTTTATAATTAAAAGTCCTGCATTATGCAGAACATTTTTTTTCCCTGGTTATTATTCTTTTCCTTTGTTTTTGTTTTTTTGTTTGGTTACATAAACTGTATCTGGCATTTAATTCAATGTTTAAAAAACACATTATTCCATAATTATTAAATACAGTTTGAAGCAGGAATATTTAAAAACCTAGTGTACTCTTAGTATTCAAATAAATTAAATCAATTTGCTTGTAAATGCCTCCTAATATCCCTTTGTTTAAGGTAAAAGAAATTACTTAATACATTTATATTGAGCCATTTTTATTAAGTTCTTTATGCACTCTTGCATTTTGTTTTAACTTAGGAGCACATGTGCAATTGCTGAATTCATCATAACCCTACAAAATGATGAGATGTTGATGACTGCTGTCTGTATGTACAAATGCATGCATATTTACCAACCTTTAAAGACCAGATCAGCTTTGGGGACGTCCAGTTGGTATCCAAATGATACACTAGTGTCCTGCGTACGGGTGCTTGCTTCAAACTCCACGCCAAGCTGCAACTAATACCAAACAAAACAAATGTCATTATAAAGCAATAAAACAACATAAACGAACAAATACAGACATGACTCACTCTGCTAATGAACGTTTACCTGATCATTGGCTTTGTGGTAATACGACCCATGAACTCCAGCACCTCCTAGTGTCAGTGTGGCGATAAAGTTGCTGCCTGTTTGCAAATGCCCATTCAGATGTTTAAAATTCGGAAATAAAACTTACAGACTGAATATTTGTTTTCAAATAAATATTGGACTTTAATAATCCGTTTATAATATCTATTTACTTTGCACATTTTTATTGCATATTATATTTAAAAGTCTCTATTGTTATTTGAAAAAAGTTAATACATTTTATTAAGGCAACATCTGTATTAATCTCCATATTTTCAAAAACAGTATGTGGATAAATACATAGATATATATGGGTACAATATGCATTTCTATGCTGTGTTTTCAAATGTATCCACTTTGGAGAGTGTCTTCAAAAAGCTGTTTTCACTGGACAAAAGGCCAAAGCATAGGAAAAAAGAAGAAGATGCGTTTATCCAGATTAATGTGGATGTAGCCTAGGAGGACAACACTTGTGTATCTTTTCAACTTACTTTGTAATGTAATTCATCACTATGATATAAAGATTCAATTATCATGGCATGACAATCTGATACGTCACATACCTACCTAATATTCTTTCTTTCTGTGCTTACCTGTATATCGGCCTGCCAGAGACATGACTGTTCCCTCCTCTCCGGGCCGTCGGTGGTACACCAGCTCTCCCCCTAATGCCAGCGACGGAGTGACAGACTGGAGATAATGAGCTACAACGATTCCTGAGAGAGATGGAGGGACAGGAGGAGAGAGAAACCGAGAGGAAATACGTTGTTTGAGTTAACAAGACTAAAAACAAATAAAGCTACTGAAATAAAGCTCAAATTGAGGCACAAATAAACATGGATGAAACAGAAGACAATTACCTGACTCAACCAAGACGTCTGGGTTGCCAAAGGTCACAGCAGCAGTGAAATCTTCTCCTTTGAATTCAGCATCTCCTTGCCAGTTCACAAACTTCTGCTGCTGAGTCTGATTTAGACAAATACGTCCAGTAATGCATTAATATTACATTAGAACTAATCATAAAAGCACCACATATAGGCTCTTTTCACAAATACACACCTGGAATGCAAATTTCGAGCGCACTCGGTCTGTGATCTGATGAATAATCTGTGCATTTAGGCTCCCCGTGTTGTCCATGTCACCAACCATGACGGGGAAGGCCTGATACAAAATATTAAGGTAAACTATACATATTTGGATAAATGCCTTTTTCAAATTAAACTGACTTTTCAACAGCCTTTGTTCTGGGAAAATATATTTGTATTAATTTATACCGCAAGCTAAATTTGTGTACCTCTGGTCCTGTTTGTTTGGTCCCCACATAAGTAGCTCCAAACCTGTAACTGGAATCTCCTAGAGTGCTTAACAACACTGTGTGGTTGACCTATGAAATAAAACAAGAGATGATCTTGTTTATGATCAAGAATACTTCCTTCAACAACATGGCTCAAGAAAATCCACCAGTGGACACACTGGACTGACCTGGAAGTGGTTGCTCAAGGCCTTGTTCACGGTTAGTCTAACACCCTCCATCTGCACAGGAAACACCTCTGAGGGACAAACAGATATTAGTGTAAGAATATTAGAATTTGTAATCATGTAAATCCAAAGTCATACAAGATACAGCTGAATTGAGAATGGCATTTCAATTCCAATGGAAGCAGGATATAAAATTCATTTTTATGTCATTTCAATTTAAAGAAAGATTAAAATTGAATGAAATAACAAATTTTTTTATTAATTTGCTGATTTTTTGTAATACATTTTTCAGTATAAATCAGCCATTAATGTAAATGTTATCGTAGACATACGTTGAATGTTTAAAAAAAGATGAAATTTTTTTTAATGAAAATTTTTCAATTTTTTAATCTCTTGTGTTTTGCAGGGCTGCATTTATATGGCCAAAAATACATTAAAGACTAATAATATTACTATTTAAAAGAACTGTTTTCTTTTTAAATATATATTTTAAAATGTGATTTACTTCTGTGATGGCAAAGCTGAATTTTCAGCTGCCATTCCTCCAGTCTTCAATATCTTCTAATTCTAATAATGATGATTTGGCACTCAAGGAAAATTTCTTTTGATCAGTGTGGAAACCCTGATACATTTTTTCAGGATTTTCAAAAGTTCAAAGGGAGTTCAAACAGCAATTATTTGAAATAGATATTTTTTGTAACATTATGTCTTTGCTGTCACTTTTGATAAAATTCATATGTAATTTCTATATAAACTACTTTGTTAATAATTTTGATTCCTAATCACTTAAAAAGTAATTCTTTTCTTACCTTTGCATTTGCGGTGGCACTCTTCAAAGCCACCGGGGTTTGAAAGGGGAGGCTCAGTCTCCTGGTGCCCAGATGAAGAGCTGCCAGGCACAGAGACGGGAGAGACGGAGGGCATCGTGAATCCTGGAGGTACTGACACCAAACCGGGTCCACCTGGCCCTGCTGCAGGAGGGCTGGGGGCACTGGCAGCCAACACACTGCCCATTCTTAAACAGGACAGAGGAAGACAGCACGTTAACACAGATGGAGAGCAGATTATTAGCTGAAATAATATAATGTAATCAGTAGGTTGGGTCTAAAATCAGTAGTTTTCATTTGTGAACGATAAACACGCATGTCATGTTTAGGCAGCAAGTCCCTGAAGGTCTTTTGCATAAAGAAAATTACTAAACAACTGGATATGTACGATTAGAAGCTGCTGCTGTTTCGTCAAGCATCCAGGTTAAAATTCAACGCATAATCCATTGACAAATTAGCTTGAAAGCTAAAAGCCACATGATTTTTGTTATTCGTGAGACACTACAGACACTGGAAATATAAATGCTGTTTAGATTTAACAAGTAAAGTTAGAAATTGGATATGTACGATTAGAAGCTGCTGCTGTTTCGTCAAGCATCCAGGTTAAAATTCAACGCAAAATCCATTGACAAATTAGCTTGAAAGCTAAAAGCCACATGATTTTTGTTATTCGTGAGACACTACAGACACTGGAAATATAAATGCTGTTTAGATTTAACAAGTAAAGTTAGAAATATTTCTAGCTAAGAACCCCTAAGGGGTGCTGTAGATTTTTTAGAAAATAAACTCCGTAACAATGAATTAATGACAACTCACGTTGAGCTTCACAGAGGACGGTTTAGTCCAGATTACAAAACCACGTGTTCTAACGATGTCCGTTTTGTGAATGATTCATTCTGTCAGAGTCGGATCTTCTCAATGAGTCGGTTGAATCGCTTCACAAAACCACCAGTCTCATCTACTCGTTTACGAGTCGGACAGAATGGTTCATGTAAGAATCAGTCCGAGCAGTTCTCGTGTCAATATGCATATATTTTGACGTTAAGTTGCATTATGTCTTCAACAAACTTAAAACTAAAACACCCTCATTATAAAATGTGATAGAAAAAAGTTTCTGCGCAGCGATGACGCAATTACGTCAAGACGTAAAAGAATTCCTCAGTGAGTTCATTCAGATGAACTGTTCAAAAGAACCGATTCATGGAAACGAGTCAGACTCCCCTTAAACCTCCGCCCTGTAGCCCTCCTACTTTCAGCTCGACAAAACCAAAGCTAAATGGCTATTGGTCGGTTTACCTGCCAATCACTACGTAAAAATGAAGCGGGTTTGAGAGAGCGAACACAAAAGGGCATTTGCGTGAAGGTCATTGAATGGGCTTTGGAAGTCGCTTGGGCTACCATAAACTGAACTGTAAGATATACATAGAATTATAAAAACAACCAAACAGAACTAGAGTTTAGTCATTCGATTTATGCAATGGATCCTTAGTGTCTAAATGAAATATTGAAAACCCCAGACTAGGTAGGCTAGGCTACTGTAATAACTAGTCATTTTAAAACTCTCATCTAATAAACAGCAATGTTTCCAATTAGTAAATACTACTACTACTAATAATAATAAATAGGAAATAGGCATATAATAATAAATAATAATAACAATATAGGACACAATTTAATAAGATTTATGAACACATTCGAGTGACAAATTTATGTTCAAATCAGAAAATCTACAATTTTTGTAGATTCACAAAAATTATTTACTACAGTCAATTCAATAAGAAACAGTTTACCAATTTAAATGTTAAAGTGTTTCCTCTGGAAAATTTAAAAAAAAAAAAATCCCCCGATATAGATACTTTTCCACATTCACAAAGAAAAACCCTACTGTTATCTCTCATATGAATGTATTGAAGTTTGGGACAGATGGCACATTTATTCTATTTCAAGTTATACTGTAATACATACTATAACCTCGAGCTATATTCAAATGAAATAAACCAACCTGAAACAAAACATAAATCACTCACAAAGTCACACACAGTCATGAGCATTAAACCATTCTTGCATCAATTACAAACAGGGTATCACACATCAATTTTTTTTCTCTCCAGGAATCCTATACAAAATTTACATTAAACAACTGTCCCCATAACATCTGCTCCTCATGTCCATTAACTGTAATAAACCATATAAAACATAAGGAAAAATTCACAGCTCATCACTGCATGACAGAATGAACAAAGAATTAAAGTTTGTCCACTAAAATATGATTTTTGAAATATGCTAATAGTCTTACACAAACACAAATCTTTTGAGTAGCACAGCATCATCAGCAGAAATTTGAAATCTGGCTCAAGGTTTCCTAATTTAACGGCACAATGCATATTAGCCTGAACTGTGCTGTTTTAACAGCTAAAGAAACATGCAAACGGAGCTTTCTACACTAAAGCTTTGAGCTACATGCCACATATCCCTGCATAGCGCAAAAAAAAAAAGTCCCACAATAGAACATCTTTTGGAGAAAAAAATAAATAAATAAAAATCACAGCTGCCACTGAGAAGATGCTACAATTCTGCTGTATGAAAATACTCTCTTAATCAAAATATCTCATAAATGCAACATGAGGTTATGAAAAGCCTCTTGCAAACATCCAAAAGGAAATAATAAAAAATATATATATTTTTCCTCCTTTCTGTCAAAGTTATACACACACACACACACAGACATTATATATATATATATATATATATATATATATTATATACACTGTATATACATACAGCTGGAAATAATGTAGTAAAGTCCGTTCATTACCAACTTTATACATTCATTAATTTCAAAAGAAATGTAAACTGTAAAATATGCTATTTTTGAGAGAAAAAAAACACCTTCTCACCTTTACTTACACCTTTAAATGAAGAAAAAAAAAAGAAACCAAACAGACTCTTTTGACAAACCATTTAACATAGTTATACATACATATGTGAGGATCTGCTAATGTATAATGACTGCATTGTGGTGAATTTTTAAATCAGCTTTCATGTAGTAGTCTGACATCTTTCACATTATGCCAGTTTCGCCATGCCTGTTTAAGTTAGTAATGTCTAATATAATGTTTTAAGAATTATATATATATATATATAAAAAACATCACAAGATACAAACAAATTGCACAAATTTAGTCTCTGTTTGAAACCATAATTTACATCTATATTTCTTTATGAATTCCAAATGTACATTTGTCTGTGACTACTAATGAAACTACAAAAAGCACTACGAAAGTTTTTTTTCTCAGGCAGTTTAGTGCAATGGTTCATGTTGACACCTGAATCCTGAGCTCTGCAATATTTCCATGGATGCTGGTTTCTCTAGCTGCCGAAGACTGAATATGAAGAGAATTTGAAAATGCTTCTCATCAATAAATCAATACCAATAATTCTTTCACAGTATCCAGTAGCACCAATATGCTGCAAAATCCTGTTTAGTCTTTGGGCATACTTTAACACAGCAATAACATATTAATCTAAGACAGAGACGATATATATTAAGGCACTTGTGTTCAACAGGTTTTGTTCAAGGGTTTGTGTGTAAATTCTCAACTAATGATGCAAGTACGCTACGCTCTATTTTCACCATTACCTTTGTTTATTGTTTTCTATCAAACAGAACTTTTCTCTGAATGTTTTGTTTTTATTCTTGCATGTCTCAACTGGAATGTGTATGGCCATTTATGAAGAGGGTATAACCACCCCAAAAATGTACAATGAACGCAAAAAAAAAAAAAAAAGAGCAAAACACTGACAGCAACAAAAAATGAAAAATACTGTGGAGGTGGAAAAGATGAGGAAAGTTATGAGCAGAAAAGTTACTGGTTTGTGCAAAAGCAGATGCAAAAGTCTGGTTCAGTTTCTCCAACTGCCCTAGAAAAAGCAAATGGTAAAGTCAGTCCAATTATCACGGATTCAACATGGAAATATTAACAGACATTGCAATACTAGGTATTCTCAGATCAAGAAACAAATGTTAGATTATTTTCCCCATTACATGACATAAGTACATAAAGTCTCCCAACTGTATGCCTTTACCTGCTCTCTAATGGTGCTTCCTACTGAGCTTCAGACCCTTCGCCGGGCTGAGGTGCCTCTGCCTCACAGTCAGGGTTCACAGAGTGAAACTCTGCCACATACAGGCTCTTATCAATGCTGCCAGGAATGGGCTTTATGTCCGTCATCAGCTGGTCCTCAGTGGTCTTCAGGTTAAAGCGATCCTCAGCGGAAATGAGATTGATTGCCAAACCCAGATGTCCAAACCTGCCTGCAAATTCAACACAGGGACCATATAATGATACATTATACATATTATAAAAGTGTAAACTATTTAATATAAAAGTGTCAAGTCTAGATAATGTAATCCAAATTTAATCCACCACATCTTTGTTGTTTGTTAACTTCACCTGAGCGTCCGATGCGATGCAGGTATGTTTCTGCATTCCTGGGAAAGTCAAAGTTGATGACCACATTTACTGCCTGGATATCAATGCCTCTAGTGAATAAATCTGTTTCAAGAGCATAAATTCACTGAGTTAGAAACACCTTGACAAAACATACATTCCATTTTTACAGTTGAGGTTATTATTATGCAATTACACAAAAAAGAGGTAAGATGCTATATAATGCACTACACTCACCTGTGCAAACAAGGTTCCTGCAGAGCCCGTTTCTGAAGTCGTGGAAAACACGGTTTCTGTATTCCTGCCATATGAATGAAATGACGCACAATATGTTTGCAGTCACAAGTTTCAAGTATTTGACGGAAATTAGTAAATCATACTGAACAGATCTGAATTACACTGGAACTGACAACAGCAAAATACATACAGTACCTGCATCATCTTCGCATGAATGTAGAAGCAGGAGTAGCCCAGCTGCGTGATCTTCTTGGCCAAAAGCTCCACTCGCTGAGTAGAGTTACAAAAGATAATGGACTGATTTATCTGCAACTGTGGAGAGAACAAGTGCTTGGGTCATGTCAATTGTAGTAACAATGCCATTTTTTTTAGAATTCACAAAAGAACAGCATAAAAGGACTAGTTCACCAAAAAAATGAAAATTTGCTGAAAATGGACTCTCCCTCAGTCCAACCAAGATGTAAATGATTTCTTTCACTTGAACAGATTTGGAGAAATTTAGTATTACATCACTTTAATACATCACTTATTTACCAATGGATCCTCTGCAGTGAATGGTTGCCTTCAGAATGAGAGTCCAAACAGCTGATAAAAACATCACAATAATGCACGCGACTCCAGTCCATCAATTAACGTCTTGTGAAGTGAAAAGATTTTGGCTAAAGTCCTCTATCTATAACTTTGCATCCTCCAGTGAAAAAATACAAACTTAGGAAAGATATGAGATATGTTGTATATAACTTTGTTTACAAGACTGAAAACAGCTGAAACATGCAGCTTTTCACTTCACAAGACATTAATTAATGGACTGGAGTCATGTCGCTTACTTGTGGATTATTATGCCGTGTTTATCAGATGTTTAAACTCGTTCACTGCAGACGATCCATTTGGTGAGCAAGTGATGTAATGCTAAATTTCTACAAATCTTTTCTGATGAAGAAACAAACTCATCTAGATCTTGGCTAGCCTGAGGAATTCATCATTGTTGTGACATGAATTTTTACTCGCCCTAAATATAATTTTTTTTAAATGTCCTAAAGGAAATGGACTCTTTACCCTGGAGAACAGTGTGTTAAGGCAGTGGACTTTCTGTCTTTCTGTGACATAAGCATAGTACTGAGTAATGCCTTTCAGGGTCAGTTCCTCCATCAGATTAATCTCATAGGGCTTCTGCAGGTGCTTTGCCTGAAGAGATACAAAGTGTATAAATGTAAAATCTGCAGATGTAGAAAGAGACAGATGAGCACAATGAAAGCATAAATGTGTTCAAAACGATCCACAGATTTCTCTAACCATAAACTTCTGTACGCTGATGGGGAATGTGGCTGAATAGAGCAGAATCTGTCTGTTCTTTGAAAGGAAACCAATGATGTCCTCAATAATAACCACAAAGTCCTGAGAGAGCAGCTTATCAGCCTATAATAAAACAAGCAATGAAGTTTAAACTTAGTGGTATTGATAACATATAAACACCTAAATAACTCTGTCAAGATGTGCAGTTGGGACAGGGTGCAACAGGATATAATCATTTTATTAATTATAATTGTATTAATATTCTGACAGGTATGTACAGTTAGCATGTGCAATACTCACTTCATCCATAACCATCATCTGCACTTTATCCACTTTGGCTATGCCCTTTTTTATCAAGTCCAAAATTCTGCCAGGTGTTGCTATAACAACATGAACTGCAAAAAAAAAAAAAAAACGTTTTGAACAACATGCTTTTACTGCAGAAGATGTTCACGTTGTAATCTCTTTATGATTAGGTGATCACTGAACATTACCCTCCTCATCCAGCCGCATGATATCATCTCGTAGGTTGGTCCCACCTGTGGTTGCCATGACCTTGACACCACCCAGGTGCTTGCTGATCTGAATACTGATCTGACTGACCTGCAGAGCCAGTTCACGTGTGGGAACTATCACAATGGCTGCAGGTAAACAAGTTCATCAATTAACATCTTGTGAGGAGAAAAGCTGCATGTTTTCAAGTAACAAATTTCATTAAGGCATTTTAACTTTAAATGGTCACTTCTGGCCAAAACACGAGTCCATAACACAAAAAAATATTCATTCCCTGTTGTCCTCTCACATCAAACTCCACCAACATATTTGTTTAGAACTGTTTGCGCTTGTATCAGGTGCTTGATTTGTGCATATTTCTCTCCTGATTCAGACAAGATGACTTTTCCACCACTGTAGAAAGCAATAGTATGGCTCTATTACTATTATGTGGCTTTTATGCCAATATAGGAAGCAACAATTTGAAGTTAAAAACGTCTTGAAGGGACGGTTCGTTACAAACATTCTGCTTTTCACTTCACAAGACATTAATTTATTGACTAGAGTCATGTGGATTATATGTGGATTATTGTTATGTTTTTAATCAGCTGTTTGAACTCTTATTCTGACGGCACCCATTCACTGCAGAGGATCCATTGTTGAGCAGGCGATGTAATGTTACATTTCTCCAAATCTGTTCTGATGAAGAAATAAACTCATTTACATCTTGGATGGCCCGAGGGTGAGTAAATTTTCTTCAAATTTTCATTTTTAGGTGAACTATTCCTTTAAGCATAAACACTGAGGATACCCATGTTGTCCAGAAAGACTGGTAACTTGTCTATGTTTTGAAGTTCTTGCATCTATTACCTGAATGGGGGAGGGCTTTTCCCAGCCCATCTCAAAAATGCCCATCAGCAGCTCTCTTTTTAGACAGTAGTCCTCAAACTCATTCCCTTTGGTTGCAGTCACATCCTTGTGAGAAAGAAAAGAGTATGAAACTGATGGATCACAAGGAGATCTGTACTTCTACTTTACAAAATGAAAAACAATAACTATTCATCAAATGCATGTCGCATGTTATATATACATGAATTCTTCATCGTGTGTTATGGTGAAAAAACAAGCCATCCTTATAATGACATTACATTAGTTGGGGATTCTGTTTGCACTATTTTTAAAAAGTGAAAGTTTAAAACATTTCACTAAAAGACTTACAGAAGTTTTGACTCTACTGTCCTTAGCGGGGAGCTGTAGGCTTTTCTTCCAGTCATCACCAAACCTGTGTGTCAATATATTAATATATATACTACTGTTCAATTGTTTGGGGTCAGTAATATTTTTAAGAAAGAAATTTATATTTTTTATAAATTAACTTATTAAATTGACCAAAAGTGACAGTAAAGACAAAGATTTATATTTCTATTACACCGATAATAAGAAATGTTTCTTGAGCAACAAATCCATACATTAGAATGATTTCTGTAGGATCATGTGACACTTAAGACTGGAGTGCTGAAAATTCAGCTTTGCCATCACAGAATGTTTTATTTTAAAATAAAGACAGTTATTTGAAATTGAAATTATAATAATATTTCACAATTTTACTGTATTTTTGATCAAATAAATGCAGCCTCAGTGAACATAAGAGACTTCATTCAAAAACATAAAAGAATTTTTTTTTTTTAACAAACCCCAAACTTTTAAACAGAAGTGTACACGTCATACATGTCAAATATACCACACATACATTCCAATTAAGCAAACAAGTGTTAAATATGACGCTATAGCAAGCTTACCTGATACCAGGTCTTTCCTGAGATGCATTGGCTGGTTTCTGGGTCACCATGGGCTCCTTTCCAGGCTGAGCACTCACAGTTTGGGGTCCTAATTGAGAGGGGGCTTTAGGCTGTCCTAAAAGCTGCCTGTTATGTGTATTCAATCCCATGACAGCCGGGCCAGTGTTCTCCATCTTTGTTGCCATTTTTTAAGTTTCTAAAGTTTTGCCACTTCTTTTTCACTTTTTTAACGCCTGCCTATGGTCTAATAAGATCTAGTAAACCATTCACAGTGTCCACAAGGTCTCAATAAAAAGTGTCACTAATGAATCTTATGAGATATTTACAAATTCTGCATACAGCTTAGGCTCTATAACTAAGAGCAATGCTGTTTATTTTAAAATAAAGACAGTTATTTTAAATTGAAATTATAATAATATTTCACAATTTTACTGTATATTTGATCAAATAAATGCAGCCTCAGTGAACATAAGAGACTTCATTCAAAAACATAAAAGAATTTTTTTTTTTTAACAAACCCCAAACTTTTAAACAGAAGTGTACACGTCATACATGTCAAATATACCACACATACATTCCAATTAAGCAAACAAGTGTTAAATATGACGCTATAGCAAGCTTACCTGATACCAGGTCTTTCCTGAGATGCATTGGCTGGTTTCTGGGTCACCATGGGCTCCTTTCCAGGCTGAGCACTCACAGTTTGGGGTCCTAATTGAGAGGGGGCTTTAGGCTGTCCTAAAAGCTGCCTGTTATGTGTATTCAATCCCATGACAGCCGGGCCAGTGTTCTCCATCTTTGTTGCCATTTTTTAAGTTTCTAAAGTTTTGCCACTTCTTTTTCACTTTTTTAACGCCTGCCTATGGTCTAATAAGATCTAGTAAACCATTCACAGTGTCCACAAGGTCTCAATAAAAAGTGTCACTAATGAATCTTATGAGATATTTACAAATTCTGCATACAGCTTAGGCTCTATAACTAAGAGCAATGCTGCCACACAATATATATTACAAGGTCTCTTCTAAAAGAAGAGAAATAAATATTTAAGTGTAAAAATATTGCAAACCTGCACAAAGTATAGAAAATTATACCTGGACGGGTGTAATAAAGAACTAGTCTGCTAAGGCAATGTGAACTACAGAAAGACCTAGACCAGAACTTTCTTTTCGTCTACACTTCTGCAACATTTACAGTATGCAAACGGAGCTTTGTGGTCTTCTGGATGCCAGTTCTCACCTTTTCTTCTTCAAATGCAGTTTAACTCTCAAATGTCCTGATCACAGAGATCATTCGTTTAAATTATACATTTGTCTGGTAGGTAGGATTCACTCCAGCACATTAATAGACAAAAGAACACTTCAGGGTGACTGCAGTTTAAATGTCCAACAGGGCTGAATACAAGTCAGTTCTTTAAATAATAAATTAGGTGGAGATCTTGTGTTTGTCCTTTCCTCTGTGCTGACATCCAGTTGTGCCCACAGCTGTGCCACCTGCAGAGGAACAATGTGAAAATCAAAGACAATTCACTATACAAACTGAAAATGACATGTAATATTCTAAAAAAATCCAGTATTAATTTATTACCATTTTACAGTAGTAACTATATCATCTATGTTATACTGGTAAGCCTTTGGTTTTCATCATAATTTATTGAAAACAGAAAGTTTTTTTTAAATTTTTTATAAAACTGTCTAATGCGGATGTGATAATAGGTCATTGCTTATTTAAATATTCCCCTGTCAGAAAAAGCACTGTATTGGTCTCATAGTATAAAATGGAAATACTAAAAAGGTACCTTGTTGTCACGATACTGAATGTTTCCCATTTTGAAAATCGATTGTATTTACGTTGTACTTTAAGGTACTTATAGTTACAGTAATAACATTGAATTACCATGGCACTTTTACTGTGAGTGTCATTGACAGTACAACTTTATCTCTGTATAATAAACATATAAATAAATCAATACAGCCTTACTTTCTGACAGGTGGTAAATAGAGTTAACTACATTCATATTTACTTTCGCTTGTTTACAAATCACTATTCAGTTCAAACCAAATGTTTTATATTAACCTGTAAACGAGCTAATATAATGACGCTAGTCAGTCCCTTCACAACTCTACAATATGAAATAAAAGTCTGGCTTGAACTTTTTAAACACAAGCATTTCAGACTTACAAAGATTGAGACTGATAATCGTTTCCAGTACATAAATAATATAAATATTGCTTCACTTGCTAGTTACTTCAGGCAGGCAAAACATAATCCCAAACAGACCGACATCAAATAGTTTAGTTGGCACGTGAATTGTGCTAAGCTAGGCTAAACGTATAACATTACTGCGTAATATCCGATAGTTAAAACCAAACATTTACCTTTACCAATGTCAGTATCCTATGTTGCCATATATGTGAGGTAAATTAATTGGTAATCAACGTTGTATATATCATGTCGCTACAAGCAGCTCGTCTCTTTGTTGTATTTCTGTCAACACGGTCGACATGTATTGAACGTCAGTGGGCTTCATATGAGGTGCTGCCATCAACGGTACGGAGGCTCTTATGACCACAGGACTATCAAACATGCGTTTATTTACTGCATTTCTTTCTTTGAATGTATGCCTTTATTCCCTTAATTACTGTGGTATCCATTGTGTATTTTAGGCAGTCTTAGTCATAATAAATATTAATAGTACAAGACAAAACATAAAACTAATATGAATTATATTGAAATAATACAAGAATAATATTAATAAATTAACAGTTAATGATTTCAGACTCACTCTTTCTGTTACTTGAAATTCTTATAAATAAGTGATTAGTACTTATTATCAAGTTACCATATTTTTCTTGTAGTAACAATAGGCTAACTGCATTTTGTAAAATATAGGCCAAAATGTAAAACATCACCGGAAACAAAGTTGCTTTCAAAATAGTGGATTATTTATTTATTGCATTTGACATTCAGTTCATCAAAATCCTCTCAGAAATGTACAGTATAGAACAAACATCTTTGGTGTTATAAGAAAAAAGTACAGGTCTGAATCTAATTTGGTTATGGTTATGAGCACCCTTCAGCTGTTTAGTTTACTGCATAAAAACGTGAACTGGTAACAAGTCACAGCGAAAGTTTCTGGTGCATCTGGCCAGTTCTTCTTCAAGAAATGATGAGGTAACCTTAATATAATTAATATAAAGGTTCACGTGTAGACAACAGTACTCTATGAACAGACACAATGCTGTAAAAGCTTATAACCGCATCCTCAAAGGCCTCAAAGTTTTGTCTGGTGTATAACGCAAATATCCTTGTCAAATTAATTTTCAAATAATGCTATAGCTGACATTATGATACAAGCAGGGGTGTCAAAGTAATTTCAGTTCATGAGCCAAACTGGACTAAATGCCACCTTATGTGGGACAATTTAAGTTTTTTTTAAAAACACCATACAGAGTGCATGCACAAAACATGCCCACAACTGTAGAATAAACTTTATACTGCTTTAATAACCAATAATGAGGTACAAAGAAAGATTTACTAAATTTAAACGAGAGAAAAACTAAAGCTGTGTGTTTAACACCCTTCTCTTTAAACATTCAATCCATTTTCATTTCAGATAAAAATAAGAAGTCAGAAATGGTGACTTAAAATCAACAGTGCAGTTACTTAAAAAAATTTTAGTTTGCAGTGCAAAAGCAGCTAGGATTGATCTTATTGCATCACTACAGGCACAATGGTGAAATTTTGGTGGATGCTGAGACATTCAGTTTGGTCAGAACACAACAGTGAATAGTAATTGTGAATACCTAAAAATGAGTCACTCTGATGAAAAAACTGCACTTTGGTGCAGAAACTTTGGTATTGTAAGATGGATATACAATTGATTGTTAAGCTGGTGGATTGACTCCTCTTTTTTTAAATACATTTCTTGTCAAAACTAGTTTCACTTTATTGTTATTTAGATCCCTGGAACTTCTTGGACCTTGGTGGTCCATCAGGACTTTCCCAAGCCTAAACTGTCTAACTAAGCCCCGGCTGCCTCTGATCAGCAGGTTGTTCCTCTAGCTGGAAGACTTCCCTGATTCGTTTCACACATATATCAGATGCTTCCTGGGTTTCTTTGGAGAGCTGAAATAGGCTCAGGAAGCCATGAGGAAGGTCTTCAACCACAGTGAGCGTCACAGGCTGGTTTATATTCCTAAGCTTTTTGGCAAACATCACTGAATCATCTAACAGGGCATCCAAAGCAGAAGCCTGAGAAGAACAATCAAAGCATTAAAATAATAGTTTCAACATTGTTCCTGGAAATGCATTTTCATTAGGTCTTACCACTATATGTACTGGTGGAAGCCCCTTGAGAAGACTGTCCGGAGCAAGTAGAGGAGAAACAAATGGGTTCTTCATTATTGGTGTGCAAGGTGTGTGTATATCCACCAGACACCTAGACCGGAGTGGCTCAAAGTTTTCTGGGTATTCTTGGACTTCCTGTGGTTTCTCTACAGAATGTGACTTGGAAGGTGAAGGACCGTTTGATGGTATGGTTGAAGAGGATGATGCTGCTGCTGCTTTTGGTTCTAATAAATTCTGAAACCAATTTGTCGCTCCTTGGGTGAAGTTAGTCAACAACTTTACTGTGTCCTGTCCCAAAGCGGCCAAGGTGTCTATCTGCTGAGCTGGCTGCACTGACTGACAACTCGAACCTGAGATAGAGAGAGTGACCAAGAAACAGTACAATCATGAAGGTGCGGTAGATAAAGCTGTTTTGAAACAATCTGTACCGTATAAGCGCTGTAAGTAACAAGACTTGACTCAAAAGCTCACCAGCATAGGCATCGATACACTTGTAGAGCACGCTCAAAGGCAGCAGAGGGTCGATTAAAGTGAGCAGTCTGGATGGTGAGGCGTCTGTTGTTAGCAGAGTTGCTGGGTAGGCTGCCACAATCCCATCAGGAACACGTACACCGAGAGACATTGCCCTCATAGAGACGGTTATGCACAAGTTACCGCCTGCACTGTCTCCTACCAAACCAACACGCTCTGCAGTCGAACCTGTGAAGCAAGATCAACATTTCGAGATTCCCGAGGCATGGTTGGCATGGATTGCTTGTCATGTCCACACCTACTAGTATGCTCACACACCTAAAGGTAAAAATAAAGTTCAAATGGTTCTTTCCCTCTTTTCATAGGATTTGTGACTGGCTATATGGTTCTATGGAGATTAAATAAAAGTTATACTTCTTCACATCAACATTTATTTCACTAGAAAATAATTTTCTCACATGGCATTTTTGTGTTGCATAAGTTATTACTGGCTTTCCTACTAGTTGATTGGATGGTAAAAACTTCAATGTCATTACATTTAAAAATTAAACTGATTCAGCCATCAAATTATGGGCATTTGACCAAATACTTTTGGGAAGTTTTGTAGTATGACGTTATACTTCATCTAAAATAAGTTTACAAAATATTTTATAATTATTATACACTACTGTTAAAAACTGTGGGGTCAGATTTTTTAAATGTTTTTAAAAGAAGCCTCACCAAGGCTGCATTTTATTGAAATTGTACAGTATTATACTGTTCAGCACTGTACAGTAATATTGTATAATATAATTACAATTTTAAATAACTTTTCTATTTTAATTCATTTTATAATGTCATTTTTTTCTATTTACAGTCATTACTCCAGTCTTCAGTGTCACATCATCCTTCAGAAATCATTAATATGCTAATTAATACGCTAATTTGCTGCTCAAGAAACACTTCTTGATGAGTAGAATATTTGTATTTGCAATTTAATTTGTTGCAATGTATATCATTTTCTATTTAGACAGCAATAAAATCATTGACTAGCGCATGTAAATATTAAAACTGCAGCATATCCCCATTAAACAATTAGTGTCTGCATACTAGTTATTCCATCTGGAGAGGAGTGTGCTTTACAAACCCAGCAAGTGGCAATTCTTTAAGGCCCAACAGTAGGCGTAGAAACACTCTTCTAGAGCCCGGGGGAATGGGGCCTCTGGAGCCAATGAGTAATCCACAGAGAGAATAGGCACATTCAGATCCTTTGACCAGCTCTTCAAGTAATTCTACAATAGAGAGCAAAAGACACAAAGGGTCTCAGCAAAACAAAAAAAAAACAAAAACTTAACAACGAAATCATTTAGGTAAGAAACCTTATATATGGAGGTAAAACTGCCACAGCCATACCTCATGTGATTTTGAAGTTTGTGCAACAAAGCCTCCACCGTGGAAGTGTATGAGCAGGCCTGGAGAAAGAGGAGCTGTCTGACGACTGAAACCCCCTGGCAGAGAGAGCTGAGGCCCCTCGGGACGAGAAAGGGCCAACAGTTCTGCACTGTCCTGTGGGAAAAGTTTGAATGTGGAGGACAATTGGCAGAATTTACTGTTTGAAAGAAAATCATTCAAAGTCTAACTGTTTGACTTAAAAATATGTAATAAATTCTTTCTTTTTCATGAAACACACAAACCTGTCCTTGTCGGAGTGTGTGTGAGATCAAGCGCACTTTGACTGGCCCAGGGCCCCAGTGTGCAACTGGAGGATTCACAGAGACTGAGAGACTGGGGTCAGAGGCCAGTGGCAAACTCAGACATACAGCTGGTATGGTTAATATTACATTCACTTGCACCACAGTGGAAGCAATCCTTGTCAAACTCTTTAGAAGAGAAAAATGATAGAAAAAAAGATAATTGAAACCATACTGTCTTATTTCAACTGACCATTCAAAAGTTTGGGGTCAGTCAGATTTTTTAAAAGAAATGAGTATATTTGTTCAGAAAGAATAAACAGTTATTTAAAATTGAAATAATATTTCACAATACGTTTAACTGTATTTTTGTTAGGAGCATAGGAGATTTATTTAAATATTTTAAAAAATCTTACTGACCATAAACTTTTGAACAGTACTGTAAATATCACTGCAAACCTACAGTTTAACAACAAGAACAATATAACAAGGTACTGATGTTGTTTAATCTGTTCTCACAGAAGCACACAACATACTTGTACTTACTGATAATAGCCCGGTCTCAGTAAGGTTCCAAAAGGTTTTCCAAAACTGCATATCTAGATTTTGAGTGATGCGCTCAAACTCCGTCCCCCTCAACTCAGGATCTACCACGTATTTGCCAGATGTGAAGAAAGAAAGAGCAGCAATGCCTGTAAATAAATCAAAGTTCATTGGCGAAATGGATATGTAATTGTGTGAGAATTGTAAGAGACTAATTTCCCCACAGCAGTGTTTTATGGGAATAACAGACATAAACACATCAAAGAATGAATCATGTAGTCCTAATATTATGATGCACCCTATCTGAGTCTGCACTTACCTAAACCAGTCTGCTGTTTCTTGTAGTTTTCACCAAAGGACACCATACTGATGACCACCGTCTGTAGAAATGGCCTGAGAGAGGGGGAAAACTTGGAGCAGAGACAAACAGATAGAGACTTTGTGTTTCTGGAACCATTTTGCATACGTCATAAACGGCACGCACCAGTGAAACGATAGAATCTTTTATTCATGGGAGGTTCCTAGTACTGTTAAAGAAAAAAGTCTTTATGCAAAAGAACTATTAATTTTATCTCACCTGGAAGCCCAAGCAGCGACCATAAAAACAAGCTTTGTGCATGGAGGTGTACTCTTCCACAAACCGCTCGCTTAAACCCCCTTGCTCCTGTGAATAGAGCTGACCATGAGCATTGTCATTAAGTAATATCTGTGCCAGGTAAAGCAATGCCCGTAGCTGGCAAAGGGCACTACAGTATGCTTCTATTTCCGCCATATTATGGTCCATCCTGAAAAATGCTCCACTGTAGTTCGATGCGATGTAACGGGCCTTCTGAAGGATGTTTGTGACGCAGGAATGGACCACCTATGGAAAACAGAAAACATCAATGGTCTCTAAATTTTCTACGAATATTTGTACAATTATTTATAAATATACACTGTTTATATATTTCCTCCGAGGAGGCAAGGGAGACAGTGCCTCCTCAAAATATTGGATGAGAAAAAAATTGTAGTACAAAAATAAAATGACACCAATATTACAAAATATAACATTAAAAAGTGTATAAATCACTTGTTTTTCTAAAGAAACATTGTCCAACTGCGACACCAGCAGGTAAAGTTACAGCGGGAGTCCCTCCATTGCGATATTATTGGATATGACTGGTTATGTTAGGCTATGATTGGTTCATGCGATAAATCCAGCCTCTTGTGTTCACGTGGGTTCTGTTCTGATCCGAAAATTTCAAAAATAGTTAAAAGTTACAATTTTATATATATATATACCACTAAACCACTAGATTACAGCGAAGAACAAATATCTTCACAGCTGAAAAGGTATTTTATGACATGCCTTTATTTGCATCTAACCCCTAATTTACAAATATAAAATAAAAGTTATTCAACCTATAAAAATCCCCTTTTTTGTGCACTCAACTTTTTTTTAAATGAACCAGTAGTTACCTTGACTAAGGTCCGATATCCATTGCCAGGAGTCTGTGCATCCAAATCAAAATGGTGATAGACAGCAGTAAAGCCAGTAATCAAGGGTTCAACAGCACGACCATGCTCCTGAATCTGCCTCATGACCCCCAACAGACGATCAGTGGCGTCGGCATTTGAAGAATTGCTGCGGGATCCATTAAGAGCCAAGATGACATCCGAACATACCATCTGCAATGCTGCGAATACATCCTTATGATCCATGTCTGACAAACTGAGGACAGAGATATCAACAATAAAAATGTGAAACAACCCAAAAAACCTTCAAAGTTAGCAAAGCACAAAGAAACAAAATCACAAACAAAACAAAACCCAGTCTGGCAATGGCCAAACAATGTCATGAATATAAACTATTGTGTTCTAGAGAGAGCAGAGACTGACAGATACCGGCCTGTGTCAACGGACACAAAGACTGAATGTAGGATCATGGTATATTCCTGCAGCAACTAACCCTTGCGTCATCAAAGTCCAAAAGAACTCATAAAACCAGCTACTTTCTGAAAACATATGCTGGAAGGAACTAAATTCTATAATTATATTTGGTGGAATGATGTGTGACACAGATTTGAAAAAAAAAAGCTTTTAAAAGGATTTGATTATTCTCTGCTATAATTACTGGAATAGGATTTCCAGACCATGATGAGAAAACGCAGTGCAAATTGACCGTGTTAGACATGACACTGGATCTCAGTAGCCAAATAAAAGACTTGCTTCATGATAAGATACAGTAGACTAATTAGTTGTGACTGGTAATAAATAAATTTAAACTATTTGCCCCAGGAAATGCAAAATTTGTAAAGGAAACCAAATTCAAACCGGCTACGGATCATAGCTTAGAAATGAATTATTCACTCACACACTGCAGCCACTGTTACAGTTGAACTGATCCCTATTCAGCACGTTACTCAACAAACACTTAAATGCGCTGAGAATCCAATTCACTTTCACTGTGTTTCACAATTAGATTGTGTGCTGGAAGATAACAATCCAATCTGATCAATAAAACAATCTTACAAAGCCACTTTGCACTTTTAACCCACCATCATGTAAGGAATAGTATTGGACATTAGCATATTATAGAACTTATATAGTATAATATATTATTGGATCACTTATATTTTCTTTAAAACATATATATCAACTTTTTCACACAAAACTGTAGAAAAAAAAATCGTTTTAAGTATGCCTTATTAGTGAATGGCAACACCAGAAAAACAAAATGACTGCCGTTACGAACAGATGTATGGTGTGCAAAAAATTAGTTATAAAATATTCATTAGAAAAATATACAATATAATAAATGTATTTATTTCATATTAAATTGAATATTAAATTATTAACAAAATATTAAATATTTATTTATTACAAATATTTGACATTTTCATGAAGGGTAATGTAAAAGAGATTTTTAGAGAAAACCTATGAAGGTGGTTGCACCCAAATATAAAAAGCATTAAATATTTAATCAGATGTGTTGCTTGTTTTCCTGAGTTTTCAACAAAACAGAGGCTATGTGGCCTATCATAGTAGCCAAGTACAGTAGCCTAAAACAGCATGTAATATAAAAGGATCTGGCAACCCAATTTACGCGACACAGACAGCGCTTGCCAAACAGTTCCATGGTGCGATAGGTTGCTCATTAACTTTCAATGGGATGAAACAGATATCACGAAACGTTTGGGATTGGTGGCCCCCCACTCACAAATTTAGGTGACGACGGTCAAGACACCAGCTAGCCCCCAGAAAAGTTTTACCCATGCAGACTGAAAGGTCTCGGTTTGTTAACCAGCGCTTACCTGTCACTCAATGAGCTCCGCTGCGCGTGCAAGTTGCGCCTGAACCGCGAGCGTTCGCTGACAGCAGCACCGCATACTGACACGGCAAAACTATCGACACTCAGGCATTTTCATATCTAAACACAGCGTGGTAGATGATGTCTTGTGTTTTCGCTTTAACTTGCTTGTATCCTCTTCCGTGCCTGTCAAAGTTTCGACAAACCCGCAGCATCATGGGTACACGAGTTCAGTGCAGAGTCCTATCGACGTATACGCGAGTGACGCGACGCGACTGCAATCAACGCCTACTATGTAGTGCTCTAGTTTAGTCAGTATTACATATGAGGACGTATAAAGAAATTCAGTAATATCTTTAAAAAAATAGTAGACCTTTAGGCTATAAATACATCATGCTTTAATAGGCCTATACAAAAACCTAATAATAAATATTTTTAATCGATAAATAAAAGTTAATGTTTTAAAAATAAATATCAGCTATTTTTTTTTAGAATATCAAGTGGGATTTATTATATTTTCATAAATATCACTTGTGTTTTAAATGTTAAATGTATACTGCTTATTAATTGCAATAGCCTGTCGCACAAATCAATAGTTTTATATTGTTATATCATCTGCATTTACATATTTGCTTTCCAGGTTAACTTATAGCACGGTAAATTAATTATAAACAATTCATAAAATATTAATGAATAATGATAAATAACAATAACAACTTTAACTTTCTTTTTTTCTCTTTCTTTCATGTGAAATGGTCACAGTGAGCACAGAGCGGCAGTCATTACCAAGATATTTGATTCCATGTCCAGCATGGTGAAGTTGCCTCATTATCACCTAATGATACCCTCTGCTGGTCAAAGAGAAAACTGGCTCAACTCTGGAAAAAACTGAGGACCGAATTCCTGAAAGACTTTACAAGGTCACAAAGCACTAAATCTCCTGATGGCAGTTCTCTATAGTTTCATTTAAAATAGTATTTAAAAAACTTCCCTCAGGCCATCCAAGATGTAGATTTGTTTCTTCATCAGAACAGAATTTGAGAAATTTAGCAGTTGGATTATTGTGATGTTTTTATCAGCTTTTTGGACTCTCATTCTGACGGCACCCATTCACTGCAGAGGATCCATTGGTGAACAAGTGATGTAATGCTTAATTTCTCCAATGTTCTGATGAAGAAACAAACATTGGAGTTTGTACCCTACATCTTGGCTGGGCTGAGGGTGAGTTAAGACAGAGACAGAACAAACTCAAAACAGATCTTTTTTTGATTAATCATATATGCTTATAGTCCTAGAACTTCCTGAAAGAAGTAAACATAGAATCTTTGACTTTAAAGCATGTATTCAGCTTTGTGTGATGCCTTGATGTTACAATCTTTACATCTCTTTACACCTACAGTGCCGTTCACCAGCTGTCACCAGCTCAGGCTCTTGTTGTCTCTTTGGTTCTCACGTTACAGATGACAACTGTAGTTTTTGTATTTAGCACGCTCTGGCCTGGCATCACCCATACTGGTGGCTACCTAAAGAAGGCATGCTACCTAAATAAGCAGCGCTTTGCTGTCCCAGAGATTATTTTAAGGGAAGCTAACGGGCCTCAAATAGAGGTTTAGCTGAAACCAACTCCAAATGAAGGGTTCTTCAGCCAGTCCTGTTTGTTAAACAGTTGCAAAACAGCAGAATTGGAATTAAAAAAAAAAAAGGAATCAACTGCAAACTGAAAAATAACAAATGATCAGTCAGTGGCTGACATTTTCATAGGTCCTTCTTATCTGCTGTGCAAAATGTATATTATGTAAAAATAAGGAATTTATTTACTGAAATCACCCGTTTCTTATTATTTACATATTATATAATACATACATCTATAACGTATTTTAGGAGTGTGTGCATTTTTATTTCTATTTGCACTTCATTTTTATTCCTTTCTAATCATTTATTATTCCAATAAGCCTTTCTCCAGGGGATTTATGAACTCTTATCTGTCTTATCTTATCTTAAAGGGCAACTTTTAAAGTGTCTATTAATTTAGGACTTTTAACAGTTTCTATTTTTGGCATTTATTCATTGCTTAAAATTAATTAATTAATGTTTTTTTTTTTTACACAAATGTTTAACTTAAACATGTTCTCTTCAAGATGCCCATGCTTGTTAACAATGTCTCGTTTAGATTTGATGAGCCTACGTGCTGATGTTCTGCAATGCAATTTTGAATCCGAAAGGCCTGCGGTTTACTGATGTTTAGTATGACTGCTTGAGAGGTATTGACCGTTGCAAAGTGAGGTGGTTATTCCATGTATCTAAAGTTGTGTCTGTGGGATGAATGAGGACAATTCCAGGCTTTTCTGAGCCAGTCACCAATCAAACCAATCATGATGACTAATGACTCTAGACTTGACTAAAGGCACCCACAAGCAAATCCCAAACAAGGGGTCACGATTACAACATCGACCACAGGGGCTAACTAGATCATGCTAACCTAACCAAACCTCAGATATAATCTCACTATCTTTGGTCACACTTTGAGGTTCTTGGTAGTTTTGTATATGATTTGTATATGGGTATTAACAACACAGTGGTCTGAATGGCCAAGGTGGGGCAGGGCAGCGGTTTTGTGGGCACTGCCCATTCTGGGCTATCCATCTTTGATCAACAGCACAAAGCACAAAGACTCACTGCCTATGATGACCAAATTGATTTTTTTTGCTTGCCCATTTATGAGCTAGTAGCCTCAGTTTTATACCACTACAGTTTTTTAACATTACAAAAGCCTCCTTACTTTCTTACAGACATCCTTTCGCTGATGCACAAAGCACTAATGTTGTTATTCACTGAAAACCTTGCCTTCCATCCTAGGTCTGAAATCTTGCTTGTGTTCTTGTACTTTCAAACCAGAACCAATCAAATTTTTGTTAATTTTCTTCTCCTCCTTCTCCTTATTCTGTTTTAAAAAATGCAAAAAAAACAAAAAAACAAACAAACAGAAATTAACAAAAAATAAACAAAAATAGCTATACACATTTAAAACAGTAAAAACACATAAATAACATGGTTAATATTAAGCAGAACAACTGTTTTCAATATTCTTGTATTATATTAAAATTATTAAAATGATGAAGCATCATGCGACCCTGAAGACTGGAGTGATGATGCCGAAAATTCAGCTTTGCCATCACAATAAAAAAATTATAGTTTAAAATATTTTTTTAAATATTTTAATGGTGATAATATTTCTCAGCATTTTTATTGCGTTTTTGACCAAGTAAATATATTTAGTTATTTAAAGAGGGCAGTACTAATTAAATGAAACTTTTCCTGATTTGGATAGAGGTCAGCTATCATGTAACAAATTGCCTACCCATAGCTCTACGATAACACTATTGCCACAACATGCTTTATTGTGTAAACTTCACTTGTCTGACTCACACACGTCACACGTTCCTTTTCATCTGCGAGTTGTAACTTTTAGAATATTTTCTCATCACCAAAACATTCCCTCAGAAAAGTAAATGACATTCTGCAGTTTAAGCAATGTTCAAGTGTGTTTCAGGTGTTTGCACACATTCATATGTTGTGATTGGGTCCTGTTTGAGATCTCAATGACTTGAGAAAAAGTCAGAGATTTTAATATAACATAACATTTCTCATTAAAATTTGCCAATTGTCTGATTTGGAGAAACATCACAGAAAAAGCTGATACACAGGATTTTTAAAGCTAACAACACATGCCATCATTTACACTAAAACAAAACTGTTCCTTTTGAGTCTGTCTCTGAAAATATACACTGCAAAAAAATGATTTTTCTAAGTTGTAAATAAAACAAAGATTACTGGAGTATTATTTCAGTCTTTCGACTTCAACATTTCCTGGTTAATTCAAAATGTCACTTGCTGCTTCTTTGTAATTATTTGTGAAATTGACTAGCAATTCCTAAGTTCAATTCTTTTATATGCTTGCATCCCTAAAAGGATCAGGAAAAAAAAAAACAGTCAGTGCATGTTTCTTCTTTAAAATACAGGATTTGTGCGCTCATGGATTTTCTAAAAGCATACAAGGAGGGAAATTTCTGCGAAAGTGATACACTACTCATCCCAGTGAGTCATTCTTTTATATTCCTGTCAAAGTGTTTTCTAACACTGAAGTGAAAATCTTTTGCGCATCCAGATTTGATTCTAAAATGAGAAGATCAATATTTAGCTAGTGTTTATAGCACGACACTGATGTTTGATTGCACCACTGATTGATTGGACGGTAAAATACACATAACGGGTGTGTTCGCGTGTAAATACAGGTCAGTACAGGTTCATGGCATTCTGACCTTCTTCTTAATGTAAAAAGTACTTTCCTGCTAGCTGAGAAGTCCTTCACTGGCAACAGTAAATATTAGCAACCACTCAGGAGGGTTGTTAATGGCCAAACCTTTATTCCTGTGACACAACCAGTTTCATGAGGCCTGTAAAATCAAAACAGTACAGAACGTCTCCACCTTCAAACGCGGCTGAATGACATACGCTCAGCAGGACACATGGAGAGACTGATCTATGTCTGAAAAAGACAGACAGTATTAAACCTTATGTGTGTTGCTTTACTCTTTCCAATGTCAACCCCCTTAGCAGGAAGTTAAAAACAAAAAAGAAGAGAAAGCATCTTTTGTTGGAGTGTGTCAAGGAAGTCCCAGAATCAGCTTGTAGTTTTTAAAATCTCCTTTGGATCTGACGTGTTTTTATTAAAGCTAAACTGAAACATGCCTTGAGGGTTGCCTTCTTTTTGGTTGTTGATTCACACAAACTCAGCAGTCAGTCAGAGAGAATGCATTATCTCTTTTAATAGTAAAGAATCTCACCATGTTGAAGAGAACAAAAAATGATACAGACAATTCTGTTGGTGTCCTGTTTTATGACGTATACAAATGTGTGCATGTGATTGTTTTGAAAATAAACAGTCTGAAGCAAACAAAACAATGGGAGGACGTCACAAATTATGTTTAAAAGTACAGGATAAAAATGATTGCACTGTTATGCTTTAAAACATTTTTATGCTTTCATTCCAAGAACTTAAGTATGTTAAAATGTATGTTTTATAAGGCCTCAAAGCCTCAAAGCCTCTGAACCGGCATGGAACAACATGTTACACTACTTCTAAGCATTATTGATCCTGTAAATGTTTCCTACCTCCATATCATAGCAAATTACCACAACTTTTGCAACCTCCTCTTGGTGTTTCTTTGAGAGAAATATGACATTGCAACATATTACATTGCACTGTTTCATAGATGCATAGAGAGTTCATTTTAAATTAATGAAAATGCTGACTAAATAGTACGTTCTTCTGCTCCATTTAGCTCTTTAAAGGCAGCATCGCTTAAAATTCATCAGTTCTCTTCAGTAAAGAAGTACACATAGTTTTGGAAGAAAAAAGTTACAATACTACATACTATTCTATTTTTATATTAAAATGAAATATGTAATATAAATAAAATATACAGGATTTATACAGACATACAGTGGGTACGGAAAGTATTCAGACCCCCTTAAATTTTTCACTCTTTGTTATATTGCAAGTTAAGTTAATTTTTTTTCCTCATTAATGTACACACAGCACCCCATATTGACAGAAAAACACAGAATTGTTGACATTTTTGCAGATTTATTAAAAAAAAAGAAAAACTGAAATATCACATAGTCCTAAGTATTCAGACCCTTTGCTCAGTATTTAGTAGAAGCACCCTTTTGATCTAATACAGCAATGAGTCTTTTTGGGAAAGATGCAACAAGTTATTCACACCTGGATTTGGGGATCCTCCGCCATTCCTCCTTGCAGATCCTCTCCAGTTCTGCCAGGTTGGATGGTAAACGTTGGTGGACAGCCATTTTTAGGTCTCTCCAGAGATGCTCAATTGGGTTTAAGTCAGGGCTCTGGCTGGGCCATTCAAGAACAGTCACAGAGTTGTTGTGAAGCCACTCCTTCGTTATTTTAGCTGTGTGCTTAGGGTCATTGTCTTCTTGGAAGGTAAACCTTCGGCCCAGTCTGAGGTCCTGAACACTCTGGAGAAGGTTTTCGTCCAGGATATCCCTGTACTTAGCCGCATTCATCTTTCCGGGGTCTGAATACTTTCCGTACCCACTGTATATTGAATATTTACATAGAATTACAGATAATTACAAATATTTAATTTGATAAATAGCCCTAATGTAATAAAATATTTTAATAAAATATTTAATTTATTTATTTAAAAAAAATTAAGCGTTAGCGTTAGTTCTGGCAGGTCACGTGAGTCAAGCTTGCATCAGCTGATTCTGTTTATTTGAACTCTGTGAATAGGAAGCAGGCCATTTAAAAACAAAGATCTCACTTTGGGACTGGGATGCCCGAAGCGCAATGGCACTATATGTCGGCTATTGGCATCAACACTTTGGGTGGGAACTTTTTCTTTGTGATTGCATTTGGGTTCTGAAAGAATTGTATAAAAATGTATGTTGTTATCAAGATGTAAATAAAGTAGCAGGAACAATGGGGTATAGGGTACTGGTCTTATCATTACCAATGGTTTAGACATTTCATGACCTATATTAATGGAATCCTACAAACAGATCAATATGTTAATCAATAATATGCATCTGTATTTGTCTGGAATCTGCCTTGTCACAGGATTCATTGTAAAATAGGTCAGAAGACTAATTCAGGAACAGATCTTGAGGATGACTTTCTGATAGCACAGAGTCCTATAAACACGGGGTTATGGAGGCTCACGGACGTATCTTCCAGTGTGATGAGGGAGGACAGTGTTTTTCACCTCAAACACAAACAAATGAACAGCACATTATGAACTTGCTGTAATGCAATGATCTATATTTTCCGAGTAATGAACTGATGTCTCAGTAATAACCTTAATATTGTGAAATCAGCTCATGTGTAAGGAGCCCTTACTTTTTTTTTTAAATAGATGTAAAATAATTGTAAAAATATGTAAAAGAAAACTTAGATAGGATAAAAGATAATAAATAAGATATATTTTGAGTTTATTTTCTTACCCTACTAGCAAAAAATCTAACAAAAGAATGGATGAATGAATGAATAAATAAACAATGAAAGAGGCATTTTCTGAACACAATGCAGTGAATGTATCATTTCAAGGATTTTTAGTTATTTCTACATACAAACATACTGATTAAATATGATTTCTGCAGTGCATATTAAATGCCATTAAAATAAAATGATGAAGTAAAGTGGATGTAAATGATGAATGATGAAGAGTGGAACAGCAACTATGTAAATGTCTTAACTTTGTCTTAACTGCTTTACGTTCAACTGGGGCTTGTGTGAACAGTAGAAGCTTTCATGACACTGATGTTTAAAAGACAATGGCTTGATTATCTGTCTTCGCCATATGTATGGGCCTCTGTTATTATCAGACTCTTGGCCCAAGGTGTTCAAACCCTTCCACTTCAATAAAGAAACTAGTCGAACGAATCCTTTGGATGAGTCCCACACAAATAAGTACACACCTGTGAGAGACAACAGGGAGGGGTCACAAACTACCTCCAAAGTGATTCTCTATTTTCTAAGAGGAGGGACAAATAAGAGAAGAAATGTACACCATATGCATGCCAATCTCAGACTGACAGAGCGAGGAGAAAGACTGATGACAGCCACTTAGAAACGCCAGGATACGGGATTGACTATATAATTACAACATCAATAACAGCTAATAAATGCAAGTAGGCATAAGCAGAAAAGCACTGTTTGATCAACAAAAGTCTGCGATGGCGTTTCTACAGCAGTTTGCACTTCTTCTGGCATTATTAATCGTTTTCAGTACTTCATGCAAGGCTGCAGCATTAGAAGTAGATACTGTTGAAGTAGGCCATAACTATTCTTCAAAGTCAACAGCCACTGAGGATACTAGTACCTCTACCAACAATTCCACCGATGGACAAGCCCCTTCGTCAATTACTACATTACCTATTGTCATCTGGAAATGGCATCATGTGGAAACTCCATACCTGGTGGCCCTCTGGATATTGACCTGTTGGCTTTGTAAATTAGGTAAGATCCAGCACCAAACTGAGTTTTTTTCATCTACAATGTTGGTATAATACAAATAGCAAAGGACAATAAAAATCTAGCTACCGTAAGCGTTTCTGGCACAAAAAAAACTGACTCTGAAGCTGAAGCAAATTTCAAGTTAAGCACTGTAAAAAATATATCATAAGACCGTAAAAATACGGTAAAAACCTGTTCATAGTAAGTTTCATAACTATATACGTTGAAAAACAGTAATCTAATAGGACACTTCATGTAATTCTACAGTAAAATACTGTTGACTTACAGTATTTTGGAAGTGAAAAATAAAAATTTATGCAGTGAAAAACCCCCATCAATTTACATTCCCAGAACTGCCTGTGTGACACTTTTTACATTTGATGGCTTATCACCGAAATAACAGTTTCTTCTTATTTTCTCGTATCGGTTATTGCATTATTTTAGTGTCATTTTGTTACCATGATGGTTTTTGTATTTGTATGACACTGTGTGCACCTTCTATACATTAGAATTTACCTCAGCTGCTACCTTCAGTAGCTTTTTATTACCACCAGTAATTTTATTACCACCTGTGTTTTTTTTGTTTGTTTTTATTTGGTTAAGGTTTGGTACCTTTTCATGCCTCAAATAATCGGTAACATTATAGGTGACATTTTGTTAAAGGTAAAGCTATTTTGTATTAGTATTCTTTACCAGGAATTTTCCACCCTATTTGGCAGTCTGAATGTTACCTGTTCACCCACTGTTAAAAATTAGAAGGTAAAATTTACTCCCACCGAATGGCACTGAATGGGCAAATTTGTCAGCTTATTATCGAATGGGAATCAAATAGGTTATCTGATATCGTCAGTATCGGATTACAGACAAAAGTTCTTTTCTGTACTTAAATAAAGCCCAAATAATGTGCTGCAAAACAAAATCACAGACATTTTAGCCAGACAAAAGCACTTCAAATTAAAATACTACAGTCCTGACAAATTCAAGATTTATCAGTCGATTTTATCTAAATCAAAGGTATTTTTCTATAAAATGCTGCCACAAAGAACAATGCACAGTGAATAAAGCTGGTCCACTTTCTTTTCATAAAGACATGAAGTATATTTGGATGGTGGACTTCTCCAAACAGTTACTCAGTTGTCTAAGCACTAAGCAGTCAGTTTCATAATAAAGCAGTATTTATGCCTGCCACCTAAAGGCTTCATGGAGGTACTACAGACTGAAACGCATAAGCACGCAGCATCAACAAAGAGCCACAGAGAGTGCAGTGTTATGCTGAATGGGTGTTACATCAGGTTTAGAAGTAGGTGTAGATGACATTAAGGGATTTTAATGGTGAAGCTTGAATAGGCTTGTCAAAACATAACTGTACAAACAATTGGGCAGAGATTTTGCTTTTGGAACTGGCATAAAAAGACGGCAAGTGACCAGAGATGTTCAAGCCTCATCAATGACAGTGACTTTGAACAGATTTAACAGGAGCAGAGTGGACGAGAAATTAGCGAAGAATACAAATAACACAGTGTTATGAAGGTTGAGTTCAAGGTTTATGAGTCAAGTTTAGATATAGGCGAGACAATCGGAATATTTTAAAAATGGAAAGGAAAGTTGCATTAGCATTAACCAATACAGCAACTTCTTTTGCCATAGTATGTGTGGTCTAAAAGTTCTTTTAGCCAATAAAATAGACAGAAAACATACTAATAAAAATAAAACAAAACCAAATTTCACTCAGAAATTGCTAGTAAATTTCACAAATAATTATAAAGAAATGGCATGTAGTGCATTCAATTAAGTACAAATAAATAAATAATATCAATTAAATAAAAATAATAGTATTTTCTTGTAAAATGTACTTTACAGTGAACTACACATATTTAGACATATGTAATTCTGCATTTGAAATGAGAAATAATGAATTATTTCATTTTTTCCAGTTTATTTCAGTCAAAACCAGTTAATAATCAATTGTGAATGTCATGTAATTAATTAGATTCAGATGTTTCATAAATTGACAACCTGTCAATAGGCTATAAGTCTGAAGGTGAGTGCTAACTGTATTTCTTCATGTTTCATGTCAATGTGACCTGCAGTTTTACGTCCAAGTTCTGTGTGTGCAAAGATCCCGTGTTCATAAACTCGCAGACTCTGTTAATTGCCTGTTGGCAAGAATTCAGCAAATGAGGTATATCATTTAGATTTAGTTCCAGGACATGATCTGTAACACATCACTGGCATCATGGACAAAGCTGGAGATCTACTCTCTGAGAAATTACAGTGCTGAAACAATACCTTACTGCTAGTTAATAATGTACTACATTAAATAATTAATGGGCCACCTGAATCTTTGACTTTCCTCAAAGGCACAGTGTCAGGTCAGCTTTAGTGCATGATAGTGGAAATCAGACTATAGCATTATAGTGTTTCAGACTATTTCAGATTTAAAGACTTGAAGTAAACTACACTAAAATATCCAATATATATATATATATATATATATATGTGTGTGTGTGTGTGTGTGTGTGTGTATATATATACATTTTGTCTACATATGTGTAGTTCACTGCAAAAATACTTTTCAAACAAACAAATACTGTAGATGTTCTGGCCTGTCTGTTCTGTCCTGTTCACCCTATCATTTCCTGTTCTCCCAACAATTTGTATTATTAAAAGTGACAAAAAGGCAAAAATATAACAATAGCTAACTTTAAATGATTAAAATCATTATTTACAGTTAATATACGCTTATAGATCTGAGAGAAATTAAAAAATATATAACTAATATTTCTCCTAAGGAAAGTCACTCCTGTGCATTGCAACATGCATCAAAGAGTCGGCATAAACCTATTCGCAATACCGGGACCTGATGTATCACGTTCTCGCGAATGTTGACCATTGATTCTGTTGCCGAGGTATGCGGTGTACATACTCACCATACAAGACATTGAGAAAGAACTACATCAATCATTACTTAAGATTTCCATAAAAGATGCATGCTACTATTTTAGTATTCTCAATTGTTAAATAATTTTAGCTCACTCGTAAAAACATTAAGTCAAGGTCACCCACAGCATACCCAAAGGACATGAACGTCCCCCTGAAGCTGCAACTTTCCCTACTATTTTTGACAATTGGTGTAGTTACAGAAATATATAGGCCTACAAGAGAGGGGTCAACAAGCCGGTGCAGAACAGTTTAATAGTTTAGGCTTGCTCTGTTTGTTAAGCATTAGGATTACATCCTTTATTGCCCAATTACACAGCTGGCGGGATTTAAACTATTTAACTACCCCAACCCAAGAGTAAACACGTATTCCACATAAAATCTAATAGTGTAGTCTGTAATTGTTGGCTGGCTGATCAATTGCAGCCTTATGCAATATGACACGTTTGAACAGACCACTATAAAATAAATTGAAATAATCCTGTTGCATAATATCATTTACATGCTACAAAGACATCGTAAAGTTCAGTAATCGTGGGCATTCAAATGTATAATCTCATTGAGAAGAAAGCATGACGGACCTTGTCTGGCAGTGGCAAAGCTTTTAAATGCTGTATGAAATAAGCCAGCGAGTAATCCAATAGGAAAAGACTCGTTTCTCTTAATGAGAGCAAATGGAGAGCAATTAAGTGTTTTGTTTAAATCTTCTGACACTTTTCACTTAATAAAACGTTCCCATAATGTCTCAAACTGTGCTCCTATTTGTCAAACAGTGTGATCAGTTTGATCTGTGCTTAGATCAAACATTTCCCATCAGATACTTCCAAAACTAAATGAATAAGGTATAGGTGTATAGTAATATTCTGTCCACTCCATCATGGTGGAGAAGAAGATTCAATCAATCCAATAAGATTCACTCTTAAAAATAAAGGTGCTTCACGATGCCATAGAAGAACCTTTTTGTCTAAATGGTTCCATAAAGAACCTTTAACATCTGAAGAACCTTTCTGTTTCACAAAATGTTCATTGTGGCGAAAGAAGGTTCTTCAGATTATAAAAAGGTAAGAAAGAGATGGTTCTTTAAAGAACCTTTGACTGAATGGCTCTTTGTGGAACCAAAAATGGTTCTTCAATTGCATCGCTTGAAGAACCTTTTGAAGCACCTTTATTTTTAAGAGTGTAGGCTATTGTTGTGTTTCATTGCAGCTTGTAATTAGTAGCCTGCCTAATGGACAGATGGCGTTTCTCAATCAGTGCACTTCTCCAGAGAGTCGGCCATTTAAAACTGCTTTAGTGCACTAGGCTATAAAAATTCCCCTAATGCCCCCCAAAACCAGTAAGCATCGGTCACTTACCGAATGTGTCGTATTCTCCCGTCTCAAGTCAGCCATGTAGGAGATGGCCGAAACAGCACAAAACACAAGTGCCGCCATCACGTGGTTAAAGAATGTAACCTGTTTGCTCTATTACTGCCATTTCTCAATATACTCCCTTATTAGCTCTCAGTTACTGCCTATGGTAATGTAGACCTACTGCAGTTTTTGAACTATGACAACATGTAGGCCTATTGGACGCTTTATTATTATTATTATTTAGTGATTTTAAAAATAAAGTATTCAAAATGTACATATTTTTATAATCATTTTGACTTTTAGAATGATCATCTGAAGGCTTTCCAACCCTCCTTCCTCACTGTTTTAAATAATGAGCTGCGGCTGCTGTTATTGATTAATGCTTTTATGCCTCATTGGAGCTGTGAACTTTTACACTTTTCAGTCTCAGTTAATCTTCTAACAATGACTTGCATCACATTTTGTTACTTTTCTGAAAGTCATGAACATTTCCACATTGTCATTTCTGATACATCAGAAATGATGTATCGAGTTCGACATTCTGCGGTGGAAATTCTATTTTTAACATGTTCGTCTTGGTAAGGTTAACTATAAATATAATAATTAGCAATTTATCCAAAATACACACAATTAAACAAAATTTTGTAAAACTGAAAGTCTGGGTTATAATAAAATGTACACATAGATTAGAAACAAAATACAGGTTTAGTGTGGTTCATATAAATACACGTGATTTATATAATTAAAATGCTGAAACGTATTATTTAAAAAAAAATTCAAGTTTGAAGAATTACTCAAATAGGCCTATGTAACATACACTACCCTTCAAAAGTCAGTAAGATGCATTTTTTCTTTCTTTTTCTTTTATTTAAGAAATTAATTATTTTATTCAGCAAAGACACATTAAATTGATCAAAAGTGACAGCAATGGAGACATTAGACTAAATCAGCATATTAGAATGATTTCTGAAGGACATTGTGAAACTAAATTCTGAATAATGACAGTTAAAAATTCAGCTTTTCATCATCTGTTTTTTTTTTCTCTTTTTGTCTCTTTTCTCTCTTTTTTTTTTTTTAGTGTGTGAACTGAACCACAATGCCACCAGTGTGATCCCAGAGAGTGGTCTGCTCATCATCCTGGGCTTTATTTTGGGAGGAATCGTCTGGGGAGCAGACAAAGCGCAGACTTTCAAACTGATCCCCGTCAATTTCTTCTACTACTTGCTTCCCCAGATCGTCTTGGATGCAAGTTACTGCATGCCAAACAAACTATTCTTCAGCAACCTGGGTGCCATTCTCATCCATGCCGTTATCGGAACGTGCTGGAATGCAGGCACAGTGGGCGTTGCGCTATGGGCCTGCTATGAAGGGGGTGCAATGGGTAAATCTGAGTTTTACAATGACATTTACAAACTTCTGAACAGATGCTTGAGAAAGCCAACTTGTCATTTAAACGAACGTTTTATATAAATGTACTTAAATACTTTCTATACTTATATGCTTGTTTAATACAAATGAATTACTTGATATACTTAATATATTTAATACACTAATGTTTTGTGGTCACATTTTTTAAAGAAATTAATACTTTTATTCACCAAAGACACATTAAACTGATCAAAAGTGACCGTAAAGACATTTATAATTTTACAAAAGATTAACACAAAAACATTAAGCAGCACAATTGTTTTCAACATTGATAATAATAAATGTTTCTTAAGCAGCAAATCAACATATTAAAATTAAATTCTGAAGGATAATGTGACACTGAAGACTGGAGTAATGGCCGCTGAAAATTCAGCTTTGTATCACAGGAATAAATTGCATTTTAAAATACATTAGAATAGAAAACTGTTACTTTAATTGCTAATAATATTTCGCAATATTACTGTCTTTCTGACCAAATAAATGAATAAACGCAGTCTTGGTGAGTATTAGAAACTTAAGTTAAGTTTCAGTCAGTTAATAAAACTAACAGTTTCACTAAACCTCAGGGACCTTGAACATCGGCCCTCTGCAGTTCCTAATTACATTTTAAAATACATTAGAATAGAAAACTGTTACTTTAATTGCTAATAATATTTTGCAATATTACTGTCTTTCTGACCAAATAAATGAATAAACGCAGTCTTGGTGAGTATTAGAAACTTAAGTTAAGTTTCAGTCAGTTAATAAAACTAACAGTTTCACTAAACCTCAGGGACCTTGAACATCGGCCCTCTGCAGTTCCTGTTATTTGGTGCCCTAATGTCTGCTGTGGACCCTGTGGCTGTGATTGGCGTGTTTGAGGAAGTGCATGTGAATGAAGTGCTCTACATCCTGGTGTTTGGAGAGTCCCTGCTCAATGATGGTGTCACAGTGGTGAGTCTCAGTTTTTCTCAACAACTCTGAATGTCACGGTTCATTTTTTTAAGAATCATGCTTGTTCATATGAAAATGTACTTGACTGTCAGATTCTATTTGATGGCTCTTACATCTATCTAATATTATGTATCTCTCTCGTTCTGGCTGTCGCAGGTACTTTATAATGTGTTTGATGCATTTGTGTCTCTGGGAGGCCCGAAGATCAACGCCGCAGAGATTATCAAAGGAATAGGTATGACTGAAATTGAAATAAAATAATTTTTTGTTTTTTATATTTAATTTAATTTCAGTTAATATCAAGTAATGTTTTTTATGGATTAGTTTTAGTTAATGACAATAACCCTTTTTTTTGCTCTCCCAGTTTCGTTCTTTGTTGTGTCATTTGGAGGCTCGTTTCTTGGTGTTGTGTTTGCCGTTCTGATATCCATGCTGACCAGGATTACCAAGAACGTCCAGGTCATCGAAGCCGGCTTCATCATTGTGCTTGGCTACTTGTCTTACCTGACGGCTGAGATGCTCTCACTGTCTGCCATACTTTCGTAAGATCTTCTTAAGGAACTCAATGCTTTCCTGAAGAATGAAAATAAATAAGTACATTTATAAATTAGTAAATGAATGTAAACTATTCATAAGAGTATCAGTAATCATTTACTGTGGCTTTGCGTGTGACAGGATCACTTTCTGTGGTGTCTGCTGTCAGAAGTACATTAACGCCAACATGGATGAGAAATCTGTCATAACGTTACGTTACACCCTGAAGATGATGGCCAATGGCTCAGAGACCATGATCTTCGTCTTCCTGGGAGTTTCAGCCATTGATAAAAACATCTGGGTTTGGAACACTGGCTTCATCCTCCTCACACTCTTCTTTGTTGTTGTATTCAGGTTCATGGGTGAGTTAAAGTCATTAATTCCTTGTAGACGCTTCCGATAACCCTATTAAGAGTATGGTCATAAAAACTGACATCAGTAAAAAAAAAAATTACTGATTATAAGGACTTATACTGTGTTTTTACGCTTTGTGTTGCGTATTGCGCCGCCTAAACATAAAACCATGTCTGCATTTGTGATCGGAGAAATGACAAACAACA